>NC_085137.1:23476-48476 GCF_035046485.1 Aedes albopictus | reverse complement strand
ACGAGGTGGCATCGCTCGTCGCGATTCAAACGTGGGCGAGAGATACAAACGTAGGTACATTTGTACTGAGGCACATCCGATGCTTACTTCTCAAAGTTTTGCTTTAATTTACTTGCTCAATGCTCAACTGGGGTTGCGAAAAGTAGGTGATGAACTCACATAATTCTACAAAATTAAATGATGTCATTAGGATTTGAAGTTTTGGTGAATGGTGAACATTAGACGACAATTGCTTAGGCAAAAGTATAAGATTGCAAATATCAATTCTTACTTACTGTTGAAACCCTGTTGAGGCACTGTCTTCTCTACATTGTTCAGAATGTTTCTTCATGTATTTTTTTTTTGTTCAAATTCTCTAGAACTCACTTGATCGTAGTGCAGTGTCCTTCATGTCACCACACCAATGACTGCGAATACGAGAGCATGTAAAACTCTAGACTAGGTATTTGCTAAAGAGCGTTCTCGATGTGAGAAACATGTGCTCCTGCTACGTATTGTGACAGGACTAAGCTGCTGTTTTTCCATACACATTCTTCTCCATGTCACGTACGCAGCGTAATGGGAATAGTTTTGTTGCCACCGTCGTCACTTGTAAGTTTGGGCAACGAAACTAAAGACAAACAGACGTAACATTCCAAACAATTTTCTTGAAAAACGATGGTTCAGTTTATACTACCACCACCTGGTTAACATGTTCCACAAAATACTGCATTATGCAATATTGTGGTTTTAGCACTAAATTCTTGTCGGAAGTGACTTCATTGACTTCCGCTGCCTTTCCTATGCTTCAAACATAACGTCGGAAGTGGTGCGCTGTATAGTAAATCTGATGCTCTATTCAGCGCACTGCTTCCGACATTACGTTCAACGCATAGGAACGGCAGCGAAAGTCAATCAAGTTACTTCCGATACCAATTTAGTGCTAAATCAACATTATCTTATACAGAAGACGTTAGTGTGAAACATCAAACGCGAAGAAAAAAGATCCGCACCTCTCTGGTTGTGAATGTTAGAACTTGAATAATTAAAAGTTATCGTTTAAAGCGTGGTCCATGGAAATTTTGTCTGTGTTGCGCCTGTTTGTCTATGAAGAAATCGTCTGTTGCTACTTTTGTTTCATTGCGGTGAAAAGCAATTGCAGTTAAAATCTCCCTATGTTTGTGATGTTTTATATGGCTGTTGCATCGTTGAATTGAAGAATGTATAATAATGCGGTTTTGTTTTTATCTGATGTGAATTATACATAAAACAGCTCACAGGATCAATCAGGTATCAGGTATCAGAAGGCCGGCTCCAGAGGCACGTTATCCTCCATTTGAGACCTTTGTGTCATCGCCAAAATGAAAGCCTATTTCATCATCCTTGGGTTATCTGTAGGATGCCCACTGAATTCCTAGAACAAAGAAAGTTCATGGAAAATTTGCTTGAAACATTTCTGGAGAAATCCTCAATGGGATTCTGAAGGAAGCTCTGAAAAAATGTCTGTAGAAGTTCCTGCAGACAAACGGAGCTCTTGAAAAAAAAATCCTCAATAGATTTCTGAGGGATCCCTGGAGTCCTTGGAAGAAATCCCTGGAAGAATTTTGGTTGGCCAAAATGTTCCACGTAAAACACTATTTTTGGACAACTAATTTTTTAGCTGTCATATCTCGGAAACCAGTGAACCGAATTAAACGAAATTTTGAGCGATTATCAACAATATATTAATGCTTGAAAATTCTCCAAAACATAGGTACTTTTGAAACGATGAAAAAAGTTATGATATGAGAATTTTTTATGCACTCTATGAAAAGTTACAGCATTTTGAACTTCATTGTGAGGGAAAAAAGTTGCCTATCCCAAACATTTCGGCCACCCCCTGTATCTCTGGAAGAATTCACAGAAGAATTTCTTACACAATTTTTGAAATTGTTAATACATAGAACTTCTGAAAAAAATCCTACTGAAACAAAAACAAACTTGGAGGAATTTTTAGAGAACCACCAGAAAATAAAATATTTGATGGAAGCTTCGAAAGAATATTTAGAAGAACTGGGGAATCCTTTGGGCAGCATCCATTTATTACGTAACGCTAAAATCGACATTTTTTTTCGAGATGGCGGTTGTTAAATAGAGCTTTAGGCTCTAAAATCATGCAATATGGGGTATTTTTGGAATGGGGAAGTTGTCGAGAGTCAAAAATTAGCGACTATAATATCCAAGATTGCAGTCTAAAATCCAAGGTTGCGGCTCCAAATTCAAAATGGCGTCTGTTTAATGGAGTTTTAGGCTCTAAAACCATGCAATATGGGTATATTAGAAACGGGGAAGATTTCCGGAGTCCCAAATAGGAAACCATGAAATCCAAGATCGCGGTTCCAAATTCAAGATGGCGGCATTTTAACAGAGTTTACGACTCTAAAACCTTGCAAAATGGTTTGGTAGGGAAGATGTCTGGAGTCCAAAAGTGGTGACCAGAATATCCAAGATGACGGTCTTAAATCCAAGATGGCGGTACCGAATTCAAAATGGCGTATGTTCAATGGAGTTTTAGACTCCAAAACCATGCAATATGTGTATATTTCGGATTGGGGAAGATGTCCGATTTCAAGATCCAAGATGGCGGTCTAAAATCCAATATGGCAGCTCAAAATTCAAGATGGCGTCTACTTAATAGAGTTTAAGGCTCTAAAACCATGTAATATAAGGTATTTTTGGTATGGGGAAGAAGTTTGAACTAAAAAATAACGACCAGAATATCAAATACGGCGGACTTAAAACCAAAATGCCAGTTCAAAATTCAAAATTGCGGCTTTTTTAAGAGTTTAAGACTCAAACATAAAAAGCCAGATAAACGATATGCTTTCTAGTGCTATGAAATAGATTTATGTTGAACGTATGAATGTTGAAGATATTCATCAACATGTCAGTTTTGTTCATTTGGGTATTCGAAGGCACGAGAAAGGCGTCATCACCGCTAGGTGGATTAATTTAGTTTTCTTTTATTTGTTTATGGAACTTTTGTTTTTCTGTTACTGAAAACACCCCTGTTTGTTCATTGGGACCTTCCCCGAGCAGAAGGGAATAACAACAGCGTAAGAAAATGTGTTATTTTATAAAAATAACTGAGTAATGAAATCAGTTGTTTTTATGTTATTAACATAACAAATTATATTATAAACTTGGCTGTCATAAGCGGCAAAATAACAAAAAATCATAACAAAAAAATGTTCCTGGAAGACCAATTCAATAACATGTTTTGTTAGTTTCGATAACAACATAATAACAATGAATTTGGAAAATATTTCAATAACAAAAGCAGTTATTTTAAAGTTATTGATAACAATCCGAAAGCACAATTAGTTATGTTTTCAAACTATTAATAAAGTAAGTAATAGGGTACTAAGGTCTTGTACCATTTGGGCAGGTGTACATATTTTGGGCACTTGCCGCTATAACTAAATTATTTTTATACCTAATTGGCACACAATGTGTTACGTACATTATCTAGCTCTCTATACCAAAATTCCAATAAATTGGCTTGAAATTGACTTTGTTATAGCATCAAGTGCCCTAAATAGATACATCCGCCCAAATGGTACAAGACCCAATATGAATATCAAAATAAGCGTTAGAACATATAAAATTCATCGCTAGTTATGTATTAGACACATTCTACCGTGACCTTAAAACGTTTTGACGCCTTTTTGTTCAGATTTTTCACTATAACTCGTAAATTCGACCGTAAACCCTCAAATATTTTTGCATATTCGGATTCACAATGAGTAGCGTGAGTAGTTACAACTTTGTAACGTCACGCTACTCATTACCATTTTCAAAACTGTTCAACAGATTAAACTTATTGGAAATTTTACAAAGAATCCGAATATGTAAAAATATTTGAGGGTTTACGGTCGAATTCACGAGTTATAGTGAAAATAAGACCAAAAAGCCGTCAAAACGTTGTAATGTCACGGTAGAATGTGTCATTATACAAAACTAATTGAAAATTCCACTTAAATCCTTTGCGTCACCCCTAAATATCGACCGAAATCGCTCATTTTTGCACAGCTCACTTACCAGCAGTCCATTTTCTCTTGGGAAATTATATAGATTTTTAAAAACTGGCCCCACCCTAAAGTATGCTTTATGTGGGGCACTCAACCCTAATGTAATGACGAAATAAAAAAAAAGTATAAGTCTAAGTAGTTTTGATGAACTACAAACTCATCAAGTAGAACAATATTCTGAGGTTCACTATATTGAATTTCTATGGAATTTACGTAACTAAATACTTAAAAAGGAACATAAAACAGGTCATAATTATTATAGTGTCTCGTTCAGTCCTAATTAGAGTAACTATAGGTGATATGCTGGTAACAATGTGAATCTGGAATGATTTGTTTTAATTTCAAAACTTGTTATTATTGTGTTATTGTTTATTACTTTTTTGTACACTCTCAATGCTATAATAATAACTAAATTTGGTCCATAACAAAACATATTATTAAAATATTATTTTATGGGTCTATATCGATAGCTTGATCAGAACAAAATAAGATTTTCAAACAAAACATGTTATGGAAAAGTAATGCTTTGATAAGTTAATAATAACAAAACAAGTTATAAAAACAGATTGTGTGATTTGATAGTTATTAGTTTGATATTCTCATTTGCTCGGGTCGGACTTACTTATTGGAATGTTTTTCCTTATTATGGAACGCTTAATCTGCATTGAAATTATATTGTCAAACTATAAATGATAGCAGTCTAGATTGATTTCGTTGCATGGGTGTCTTATTTAGCTACCCTCAAAACTTAATCATCTTGTCTACTGAGATACCTGCCGTCAACTTTCGTTTCCATATCCCCTCACACCCCACTAATCATTGCTAATGGGTCTTTAGTTGGTACCACGGTAACATTTAGCGATCTGGGAGTATCGAATTCATGGAACTCACAAAACCATATCAATCCTGTAGCATCAAGTTCCATTCCAAATCCATTAACGAGCAGCGCCATGTGTATAATAACGCTGATAGATACACCTTTCGTTGCACTCGTCTATACCTACTTATGGAAAGCTTCGGGCTTTAATATCCGAATACGGCCAAGGGGAGACAAGTTTCCTCTCCTAATGGGATGATTGTGAATCCATTAGCGGAGCCTAGCTTCCTACACCAGAAACCGAAACCTGAAACCGCTCACGGAGGATTTCTCCTAATCGGGAAATGGGAAACTCTCCGGCAAAATGATTAGTTGGAAGTAGCAGAGCCTGCTTGGATCGGCAACTGGTTCATTGCCATCATCAATAGGCAAAAGTTTCCTTTTTTTCATTTAATGGTGAACTTTATGATTACGGTTTGTAATAACGTCCCCATTGGGATAAAGCCTGCTTCTCAGATTAGTGTTCTGTGAACTCTGTGTTCAAGGAAGTCAAGGAAATTTCCATAACGAAATGTTTTTTGGAAAGACCGGCAATCGAACCCGTCATTTTCAGCATGCTCATGCTGAATCCTACCTTCTTCAATGCTGTTGCTACATGGGTCTCAACGGCCCTGATGGCACTTTTCAGTAGAAATGGAAATTAATGATACTTCCTCAGTGTTGGATATCCTCTGAGATTCATGCAACGGAAACGGTTAACATGCGGATATCCAGGAGCAGTTTGTTTCACCGATCGTTTCAAGCATGTTTTCGCAATACAAGTTCCCTTGACTTCCTTGGATATAGAGTACCTTCGTGCTTGTCACATGGTGTACGAATGCGGAAAACGTTGTAGATATGCTCTGCTCATAGAACCCAGAACTGAGAAGTAGACTCTGACCAAATTGGTACGTAACGCCCAAACAAAGATTGAGTAAGAGTTGGTTCAACACAATCATCGTTTAAAACACCAGAACGTGAAATTTTAGATACCTATTACCATTACAGTAAACAACCCTTTTGTTGATCGTTGATTGTCTCGCTAATTATAAGATGTAGCTTGTAAGTAAATTTACCTTGTTTACCGATTTCTATAGAGACCACGACGTACCCCTTGCGCTCTGAGTTTCTTATCTAATCGATTAAAGTATGCTACCAATCGCAGTTGGCCACATAAGTGAATAAAAACCTCCCGAGTCACACTAGTTTGAATAGTTACGATTCAACATCGAAACCATCCGAGTGACAAACATCAGCCTACTAAGAATGCGTTCCGTTTCCACGCTTGCTGTGATCCTGGCGGTGACGCTTGTGGGCCTGCTATCAGTCGAAACCCAAGCCTGCCTTTGTCCATTGATCATGGATCCCGTGTGCGGCAGTGACAACGTTACCTACCCGAACGAATGCGCATTGAACTGTGCCATGGCTTCCTCGACCGGTTCCAAAATAGCGCTGATAAAACTCCACGACGGACCCTGCGAAAATACCAAACTGTGAACGGTATAAATAAATATGTGATCTGAAAACTGTGTATTCTGATCTCCTCAGAAATTTATCGAACGATTCATTCGGAAAACCATCCATGGATATCTTCAGAAGTTTCATCATTGATTCCAGTCACAAAACCTTCAGGTATTTCTTAAGAAACATTTGCAGCGATTCTTACGGAAATCTGCCTGGGGAATTATTTAAAAATTAAGTCGGAGATTTCTCAAAGAATTCCTTCAGGAACTCTTTCAGGGGTTTGTTCAGTAAAGTCATAGGTTCATTTTAATTTTTCTTTGAAGTTTTCTAGAGATAATTAATTAGAACTCTCTTTAGAAGCCTTTCTTGGATTCCTCCTGAAATTGATCGATGGAAAGTCATACACGGATTCCTTCAATGGATTCCTCAGAAAATTCTTTTTAAATTTCTTTCAGAATTTCCTCTAGAAGATCCTCCTGAAATATATCCGAGAATTGCACTATAAAGGGTCTTTGAGTCTATATGCAGACAAAGGTACTGGCGGAATTCCTAAGGAAAGTTCCCAATACATTTTTGAGGATTTAACATGAGAATTTTCAATACAATTTCTAAAGGGATTGGTACACACAAATCTTCAAAGTACTACCTGGAGAAATTTCTGTTAGAAATCCAGCAGAAACAAAAAAGAAATTCTAGAGGAGTTCTTCAGGGAACCACTGAAGCAATTTCTGAAAAAAAAAATAAACTGTTCGGTATCCATTCGAAGAAAATAAGCTCTGCGAAAATTCAAAGCGAATTTCTATTTTTTTTTTTTATTTACTAGGTTTAATCACCGCATGATAATTGCTTGAAAGAATCTCAGATTATATTTAAAAAAAAAAAACAGTAGAAAGAATCTCTGAAAGTATTCCACCAATAATTTCTTAAAGAGTTCCTTGAGAAATTCTAAATTTCTAATGGAAAGCCTCAGAGGAATTTCTTGAAAAAAAAAAAATCCCACCATCTCTATAAAAAAATAATCTCCAAGAATAGTATCGTTTGAAGAAATCTTTGAAAAATTTGCGAGAAGGGCTTTAGAAATTTCTACACAAATTCCGGGAGAATTCCCGAAAAAACAAAATTCTTGATGGAAATTATGATAATATTTCGCGAAAAATGCCCGCAAAAATGTCTCAAAAAGTACATGCATGATTGCAATCCTGGAAGGTATTTCTTCAAGGAACCCCAGGGCCAGGAGGATTCTTTTCGGAAAACTCGTGGACAAGTTTCAGAATTAATCTTTTAAGAGTTTTCAGAAACTCCTGAAGAGCACCCAATGAATACTTCTGGAAAACATCTTCAAATAATTTCTTGAGAAATTTTCGAATACATGGGTGATACTTTCTAGAGGGATGCCTAGAGAAATGTCTGAGACAGTTCTAGATTAAAGCATTCTTTGAAATCTTTCAAGAATCTCATTTCTATAAAAATTCTGTAAACATTTCAATAAGTTGGGGTTTTTTTTTCAAAATGTTTCCAGATTTTCTATAGAAAGCAGAAAAAGAATTCCTCTAGCGGTATTCCTGGAGAGCATGAAGAAGAAGAAGGAATACATTCTAAAAAACTTCTCAGGGTAATCTTAAGAGGAATTCTTACTAAACTCATGAAAGAAATTCTGCAAGAATGCCACTTCCACTGCCACTTCATTTTTTTTTTTTAAAGAGACGAACCAGCCAAGGGTTGATAGATTTTTTCGATATTTTTGCGTCTACCAGGACCAGGCCCAGCAAACAAGACAGAGTTTTTTTTTTCGTGTTTTCAGTAAAAGGCGGAAGTACATCTACCAAATGGAACTTGAATAATGGGAAGGGTTGGACTTTTATAGAGATACATAGTTCTGAAGAATAACCTGAAAAACTTTCAGAAGAAATGCGTGTAAGACTTTCCGAAAGGAATTCCTGGAGAATTTTCTAATAAAATCCATGTTTATTCCTTCAAAAATTTCTACAATTTCAGAAATTTTTTCCAGTCATTCTTTTAGGAATTTCCCTTCAATAATGAGATTCCTCCACAAATTTGTTTATGTATTCCGAGTCTTCAGAAATGATTCAGGAACTTTTCCGGCGTTTTTCTTTTAATTCTTCTAGGGATTCTTTAAGAAATTTCTTCAGGTCTTCTTTTAGATATTCCCTGATGCATTTCTCCAGAAATTTCTCCAAGAATTCTTTTACGTAGATCTCTATGGGTTCATTCTGAAACTCCATTAGAAATTGTTTGAAAAATTTTTCTACGGATTCATTCAAAACAAACATCGGAATCTCCAGGGATTTTCAGATTTTTTTTAAAGATTTTTTTTTAAGAAATGCTTTTAACCATACGCGCCAACTTGTGACGTAGTTGGGGGGGCGAGGCCTCTCAAAATCAATCAAATTCGGAAAACTTCGACGCAGTTCACCTAGTTTAGGCATATTTACGTGAAAACTAGTGCATTGAGCTGAAAAAAGTTGAATGTTGTCCAATTTTGGAGAGCTTCGCCCCCCCAACTACGTCACAAGTTGGCGCCTATGCTTTTAACGATTCTTTAATGAAATTTCCCCACGACTGCTTTTGGAAATTTAGGAAGTATTCCCTTGAAATTTCTACGGAAATTTCTTAAAATACATCTCGAGTTTTTTTTTCAATGGATCTAGGCAGACGCGCGCTCATCTATGTGCTTCTCCAAGTATTCTTACAGGATTTTTTTTTTTCAGAAACTCGGTCACAGATTTTTCCTGGAATATTTTAGAAAATCCTCCATGGATTTTACCAAAGAATTTCTAAAGATTTTTTTTTAATTCCTCAACATTTTTAATTGATTCCACCAAGAGTTTCCCAAGAAGTTTCTCCTGGTTTTTCTCCAGCAAGTTCTTAAAATATTCATCTTTGGATATTCTTCCACAGATTCGGTAAAAAAAACTTCCTAAGATTTATGCAGGGATTCTATTGAATATTTCCGCAGAAATTCTTTCAGGGTTCCTTTCAGAAATTCCTGCTGGGGCACCTGGGATATTTTTATCTCCAGAGATTTTTTTTTTTTCGAAATACAAGCCATTTCATTTGTTATTTCAGCAACGGATTTCTCAAGTCAAAAATCAAACAAGAATTGTTTTGGAAATTCTTCCCAGGATTTCTCTGCGAACTTTATGAAATATTCCTCCAGAGATTCCTGCTTTTGCATGGGTTTTTTTCGCATACAAGAAATTTCTTCCTGGGATTGTTTCAGGCTCTCTTTTAGAAGTTGAACAAAATTACATAAGAATTCTTGGAGAAATCAGTGAAAAATATTCTAAGAAATTCCTGGAGAATTGTTTGAAGAAATTCCTCAAAAAACTTCTGGAGGGAGATGTCTTTGGGAACTCTTAGAAGAATTCCTTGGATTTATTTAGAGGGGTTTCTGGAGGAACTTCCAGAAGAGTCCAACCAGCACACTCTAACATTCCTTTCCCTTCCCAACTGACTATAGGGACGTGGCCGGCGCCGGTATTGATCCAAAATGTATGAGCTGCTAGAATTGCACTTTAAGAATAAGTGGAGTGTCCCAGCCCTTATTCATTTGGATCTCAGTGCAATTGGTACCAGCTCAGATCAATAACGGAGTAGCAACCATTGACATGTATAGTCAGATTTGATCGTTGATCGTTGATTGATCGAACTTCCAGAAGAGTCTTTTGGGAATTTCTAGAGGAATTTCCAAATAAAATTCCAAGAAAATCCCTGAATAAATCAAGTAATACATAAAATACTTCTGAGGGATATCAAGTCATAATTTCTGAAAGTTTTTTTGGATAAAATTGAAATGAAAGTTTTTGAAGAAATCTCCGATCTTTGTGAACAAAATCTCTTGGAATTGCATTTTTTTAAAGAAACGTTTGGAGAAATTCATGAAATTATTATCGGGGGATTCCCAAAGAAAACTGGAAAAATTCTCCCAATATTTCCGGAGGCTTTTTCATCAGAAATGTTTGAAAAAATACAGCACGAACTTACGCGGTAATCCTTGAAGGAGTTTCTTATAGAATGCCTTAGAAAATCACAGGAGGAATTCCGGTTCATAATGGTTCACTTTTGAGAAAATCTGGCAGAAACTCAATGTTTGAACATCTCTTAAATGGGTTCCAGTACATCGATCATTCATCTACAATATCAGAAGCGTTGACTGTCTTTTAAGAAAACTGAAAATCATGATTTTGTATCTTTTTACAACGCTAAATAGCTGCTGATGGAAAAATTGTTGATTTTTTGGAAAAGAACACAAGCAAGTTCAACAACTACAAAAGTTCAATAAAATGAGTAATTCAATGCCTTCCAGAAGTTCATTTGTGAGTTCTTGTGTATATTAGGCACCTGTAATGGAAAAAAGAGATCGAAATAACACTTTTGGCTTCAAAATTAACATCACCTACTATTAGTACGAGAAATTCTTATACTACAACTTCAAAGTGTCTTACAAATTGCTCCCATCTACTCCCCATGCAGATATTCGGGTCATACGCTCGTCTAAGTATGCAGAATTGATTAAGTAAAATTGCAGCTGCCAAGAGCTGCCAAAACATTAGCGCCATAATGATATGTGTATAGCCAAATTGTATGAAAAACAGCAATTTTGTTCGGATTGCGTTCGAAGAAATCGACAAATAATGAAAATGCCATTAATATGAAATTGAAAGCTCAATAATGTTCCAGTATATTCATTTAGACCAAAACTAGCAGACTACTATGATTTGGCAATTTTTGCCATGTATTTTCAAATCTGGACCACTGTGCGGTTGGAGTTTCTGAGGAAACTGTGGACTAGTTTTAAGATGTATTTTTGAGAAATTCCTTAAGAAACTCCTGAAGAAAACTCCTGAAGGGATTACGGAAAGAATCTCTGGAGAAATCTCTGGAAAAACAAAGAAACTAATTAACAGGGATGCATACTAAGAGGAATCTTTGGATGAATCCCTGCTAAAATAATTCTAAGATATCTTGTAAACATTTCAGAAAAAAAAAATTAAACAATCCCTAGCGAAATTTCTGGCGTAGTCACTGGAGGTAACCCTGAAGAATTTATAGAAATTTTAAGAAGAATCCTTGCTGACTTATAGAAGGAATTCCTGCACAAATATCCTATCCACGATAATTATAGTATTGTTTCGTAAAATAATAATGCTTGGAGAGGTTTTCCCGGGATAATTCTTAATTCGGCACGTTAATGGCATCATTTCATTGGGGGCGTACCAGTATAGGGAATTTAGAGTGGGTCATCGTTTATATGGAAAAATTAAAAATTCAATGGTATCCCATTAGATCAAAGCTTTTTGGATCCCATTTGAGGACCCAAATAAGGGTGCAAAATTTGAGCACGATCGGTTATGTCTACGTTTTGCGCATCGCGTTTAAAATTTGTATGGGATTTTACATGGGAAAAAAACACTTTTTTGCATTTCTCTCATGACAAGCTCGAATTTTTCTAAAACCATGTAACCAATAAAGTAAAAACATAGCCTAGGGTGTTCTGAAAAACTTTGTCGAAGACCACGAAGTGATCTGATGCTTATGAAAAAAGTTATAGCGTTGCATTGCTAGCCGAAACAGCATGATTTTGTTGCTATTGTTATTCCTTTACATGTTAAAACATAAACACATGCATGCGATTCGTTGATTATAACTTTTTTCACAAGCATCGGATCGCTTTGCGGTCTTCAACAAAGTTTTTTAGAACATCCTAGGCTACCATTTTACAGTATCGGTTAAATGGTTTCAGACAAACTTTTTCAACTTATGACAAAAATGCCAAAAAGTAATGTTCGCGTCCAAAGTTTCGGAGTAATTTGCGGAACCTAATTTCCACAGCAGTGTTTATTGTACAGCAGCTTGAAACTAAATGTATTCATATTAGCAATCTTCAAACATTCTTAAAACTAATTTTATCAACTTACATTTTATAGTTTCTTTAATCCCTTTTTACCCCTTTCAGGTTATCTTCGTCTGCTCGAGACTCGCTTGATGATCTACCCTAATAAACCAACACCATACATGGACCGTAATGTAGACGGTTCAACAATACCGCATACTGTTCGAATTGTATCCCGAATGGGTGGTGAAGCACGTTTTATGGTTATCGTTTATGCGGGTACAATTCGTGACAATAATAAATGTTGAATAATATCTCATTTGCAATCTTACTTACAGCTGTATCCGAAATACCCTATCTAGCTTCCCGGATCTCCAGCTCGTTCTCAATATCGTCCGCTTTCACTCAAACAAAAATCTTCAACAAATTGCAAACTAAAACTTTGCACTAGAGTTCACCTTTCTATTTCACCAAATTTGCAATGGCCACGATCCTACTAAATGTACAAATCATCCTATACTCTCTCTCTCTCTCTCTGTTTACATTTTCTGCCTGTCGGAATTCGACGACCTCAATTCGCCTACCTATCACGCACACCATACCGCTGCCCAGCTGTCACCTTCAGCTGCGCCGTGCGGACGGTTGCTCGATGTTGGGTTGTCCTAACAAGTATGTTTTCCCATACAAAATCCCATACAAGTTTCAATTGCAATGCGCAAAGTATAGACGCAATCAATCGTGCTCAAATTTTGCACAGATACTCGTGACCCGAAACGAAACCAAAAAAAGCTTTGATCTGAGAAAACGGTTCCGATGACTCCCGCTTATAGGGATGCTAAAGCTTGAAAACCTTGCGTAACGATCCTTGATTTTACTATGACAGTCCTGCAGTGTTGCCATAGAACCGAAAGCCTCCATAAAAGCCAGGGATTCAACCAACAAACAAGGGTGACATTTCACCTCCAGAATGCAGGCAAAGACAAATTTAAGCTACAATTTTCAACTTTTCCCACGCACCATAGGCACATTCACATCGAGTCGAGGCAGAGGATAGTCTGGCTGATCAGTTGTTTCGTTGGCAGCCGGCAAATTTACCCTTCTCATTGCCTCTGTCTCTGACTGGCTGGCTGGCAGGCAGATATTTATCATACAAACTTTGCACTATACCAAAGTTAACAACTTTCGGCAGATTTTGTCCTCTCTGTCGTCTTTTTGCCTTCGGACGAGGCCCGTGCTCTTTCGGGGGAAACTTTTGCCTTCGTCACCGTTCATGGGTCCCGGAAACTGTCGATGTCAGAGTAATTAATACCTAATTATTGGAAGTTTGGTCGGCAAGTTTGTCTATAGAAAATCGGAGGGGCTAGAACGTGGAGTCGATTATGTACGCTGGTGGAACATGATTTTCTTTGACCGAATACTAATAGGAGAATAAATGGATGGTAGTTCAGAGGTTATCTCGAACTAATTACCATGCTTTAAAGTTATTGCCCCGGTTCTGTGAACATAATATGCAACCATCATGATTATAGTATAACTAGTAACGTGTTTTCTAATTGATGTTCGATACTTTGTTAATTATTTATGTTAACTTCCTGGAAACTCAAAACTACATCAATTTTATAGCTCTTTCAGCACCGCAATGCAAAAACGAACGATTTACTGCTAAACTTTATTTGACCATCTCAGCAGTTCAGGGCAATCTGCCTTTATTTCAATTACAATTGAAATACAATCAAATTCAATATTCAGGGATGTTCATTTTTTCGCCTAACATTTATTCTATTAATCACATTAGATCATATCTGAAAACATGGCATAAATATTAACTGGGTCTAGGTACTTATGCAACTTTTCTATTCCTTGGAATGTCCACAACACTTCTATCTCCATAGCATTACTGTGCTCTCAAAGTGACCGACATGAGGAAGTTCGCTAACCAAGCCAGCCATGGAATTCCAACAAATCGCTCACTACGACCGTAGCCATCCGGCCTGCTACGATACGGTTCACGCAAGCGAATATAATTTCGTAAATCAACTCAAGACTCTATGCTGCAAAATGTTGCTGCGCACCCATTACTCGGAATTAATCTCTCAAAAAGCAATAGAAGATAATTGAAGTGGGGAAGTATCGTAAGTGTATATGCGATAAACCCACACACACACACACTCCATCATGCCATTCGGATTAAGTTTCATGAAACAATTTTCCGAAGCTCGCCCACCTCCCGTCGCGTCGCCCTTTTTGGGGCGAAGGAGGTTGGGATTGTTTATTTATTCCATCCATTTGCATGGATGAAGGTGTTTTTGTGGGAACGTTTTCGAGGAACAGTACTTTGTACCGACTTTGTATAATGAACCAACATCGGAGCAGCGCAGCCAGCCACTACACTGCACAGCGAATGGCGACGTCGTCGTTTTCCGTCATCATAGTTGGCGATGACGACGACGACGACGGTGGTATCTGCTAGACTAGAGCCGGTTTGTCATTTAAATTTTGATAAGAGCAAGTTTCCTATCTCGTCATTCCCGTCATAGTAGACTCTGGTGGTGGTGGTAGCGGTGGCAACCAACAGGAGTAACTGAATAATAAAGTTTGTATGTTTTGTGCTTCCGGTGCCAGGATACAAGTGCCTCCACATGCCACTATTTACAGGCTGGTTGGAGATCGCAATGGAAATTGCAGTGCCACAAAAGCTCAGCGTTGTTTTTCAGCTTTGACAAACTCTAATCTAATTAGAGTTTGTAGCTGAAACTGTGTTCGGTATAAAACATTTATCTGTTTGGTGTTATGTTTCGGAACTTTGCTGTCTCAGTACAACGAAAACGCTGAAATGGAATGTCGCACAGAATGCTGCTGGTTTGAATCATTTTTATGGACACATTGGCAAATACGGCCATGTGACGGACAGTACCTTCCAAATACTTGCACACTTGTTCGATTGCTTTGACATTCATGCACACAAAAGAAACATGTGTTTGATGATGAATATATGGAGATTGGAATTGCGAAAAGAAATGCTCCAGTGGGAATCGAACCCAAGCCTCCCAGTTCGTAAGACGGGCGCTTCTTTCCTCCAAGCTACGGAGCCACTTGGCTATCTTCGTCCCCTGCAGGCAAAAGCTGAACTTGATCCCGCTAATGCAGATTATTTGTTCCTTTTCACAATCCCACAGTTTCTCATGTCTTCAGAAATTCCTCCAGCGATTCCTTCAGAAAATCTTCCAGGCAATTAAGAAACTCTGCTTTGATTGCCGTCGAAGATTTCTTTAATAAATCCTTCAGGAAATTTCTTTACATAAGCTGAGGGAACTCTGCAATTATTTTCAAGAAAAAAAAATACCAGATAGACTTCTGGAAGAGAATTCCCGAAAAAATCCGCATAGGAAATTCCAAAGCAAGCTTTTAAAAATGTCCAATGAAATTGCAGCCTAAGGTATTGGTGGAATTCATTAAGAAATTCCTCAATAAACTTCTGGAGGATTTTCTGAAGAAATCCTAGGAAGAACTTCTAGAGATATTTCAGGAAAAATTCTCAGAAAAATGTCTTGTACAATTTCTGAATGAATTTTTACACAAAATTCCTTAACCACTACCTGAAGGAATCTTTGAAATAAATCCTGCAGAAAAAATAACCCTGGAGAAATTCTTTCGAAAACCACTTAAGAAATAGAAAATAAATTTTTTAAGGAATCTTCGAAATAATTCCTGGACAAATTGGTGAACTCTCTTCAGGTATTGATAGAGAAAGTTCTTGAAAAATACCTTGGACAACGCCAAGGAATAGATTCTGAAGTTATTTCTGTAGAAATTGCACAAGAAAAAAAATCCAAAAAAAATCCCAAAAGAAGGTCTGAATAAAACCAAAGCAGTGCTTGGAAAAATACATGAACGAAGTACTGTACATCTGGAGAAACTGCCATAAAAACGACAAAAGGTTATTGCAATCATAACAAATTGCAATGCTCCATAGAAAATCAAAAAGCGCTCCATAAAGAATGAACATATGTTCCATGAAAATGTGCAATGTTACCCATAAATAATTGGAAAAGTTCCATACTTTATAAAAAATGTACCGGTAAAACATAAAATTTTCTCATTAAAAGTTAAATTTTGCACCTATAAATAATACTGAAATGCTCCATAAAAAATTAAAACTGTACCCTTAGAAAATTGAATATTGCTCCATAGAAAAATAAAATTGCGCCATAAAAAATGAAATTGCACCATAGAAAATATACAAATGCTCCATAAGTATTATCAAACTGCAACACATAAAATACCATTTACTCCATAAAAAAAAATGAAATGTCTCCATAACTTTAAACATTTGCACCATTAAAGTAGTGCAATGTAAAGCAATTCAGCCCTGTCAAAATAAATTATGAAACTATGCTATCTATGGAGGATTTTCATTTTTTCATGGAGCACTTCATGTTTCTACGGTGCAGTTTGATAATACTTATGGAGAATTCATCTATTTTCTATGGTGCAATTTAATTTTTCTATGGAGCAATATTCAATTTTTCTATGGGTATAATTTTAATTTTTTATGGAGCATTCACATTTTTCTATGGAGCATTTGTATTTTATTATGGAGCATTTCATTATTATTTATTGGTGCACCATTTCACTTTTAATGAGAAAATTTTATGTTTTACCGGTACATTTTTTATAAAGTATGGAACGTTTTCAATTATTTATGAATACATTGCACATTTTTATGAGAACATATGTTCTTTTTTTATGGAGCGCTTTTTGATTTTCTATGGAGCATTTCTATTCGTTTATGGGTGCAATAAACAGGCTGCCCATAAAACCATGTGCATTACTCAAGGAAAACTTCAAAATAAATTCCCTCAATAAATAGAAAGGCACCTCTGAAGAAATTCAGGCAAAAATTTCTGGAAAAAAAACTGGAGAAACTTCTGAAAGAATCTCAGAATCTTTGTAAAAAATGTATCCTGGAATTATATCTTTAAAAAACGTAGGGAGGGATATCTGGAGAAACTTTCAGAAGATATTCTTGAGAAATTTTTTAAATAATTTTCGGTGAAATCCTAAAGAAACATTCCTTGAAAAGTTCTGGCAATACATCCGCAGAAATTTCTTCATGAATGTTTGTTGAAATAAACGAAAAAATACAAGCATGAACTTATGTAGCAATCCTTGAAATAATTTCCTTTTACAATCCCTTGGACAAGCTTCAAGATGAATGTTTTGGAATATTTCTTGAGAAACTCCTTAAGAAGTCCTGAGTAGTGTGGGATACCCTAGGGGATACCCTAGGGGATACCCTATTTTCCAGCATTATATTCATTGAAATGTACCCCTCAACTACCTGTCAGTTGACGGATGAGCCATGGCAGTCAACACGCCTTTAACTAGTAACACAGGCTCCGTCGGTGTACGCGCACGGCACACCGACTCTTCCTGTTTCCTTGTCGAGCTGTCGACTGCATCGGACGCATCTCCTAGTTCAGCAATAATCACGGGTTATCGGGTGTCACATCGGTGGTTCTGGCGATTGGTGGATCGACTTTAATATTACTAGAAGACGTAGGACTGACTAGATGTTCAAAAACCCAGATTAATCCACCTAGTGGTGATAGTGCCTTTCTCGTCGAATATGTACCCATGAGCTATCCGTCGACGTTGTCACAATAGATCTAAAAACAGGTCGCAGTGACTTATATACCCAACAAGGAATAAAAAAATCCGTCGACGTTGACCAAAATATTCGTGAATCCTGAAAATACTTTATATAGAAAAACAACAATTTTTACAAAGCCATCATCGATTTTGGGAAACTTATTGATGGTACATATTCCGATGTAAAGTTCAACAGCAAAACAGAGCTGGAAAATATCAGACCTCTCAGTTGACTGATTGACCACCTTAACCCTAGTCGTGTGTTGGGGTCATTATGCACTACGGCAGCGGGGTGAGCGTCAGCTAATGCATGAAGAAGGTTAACTTTATTCACAATCACAGATCACTTTGTGATCTTCGCCCATGTTTATTTCAGCACACTTTAGGCTATATTTTATTACCGTTGGTAACACGATTCATGTAAAACCTTCTTACTAGAAAAATGCAGTAAATGTAAATTTTCCATTCAAATTTCAATCACAATGAGAAGAGCGAGGGCTCAACCAGCGGCACCCAAATTGTGAGCAGTAATTTTAGAAGCAAAAGGAGATTGAAGATTGAACAACCTGTATAAGGTGTTGATGCGATTAAATTATAATTTTTCTATAAAAATTTGATCCATCCTACTATACATTTACACTGCTGTAATCTGAAATGGTGTGATTTGAAGAGATCGCTTTGGTCACGATTTTGTTCTTTTGCATATATGAAGACTATGACCATTTCTTCACTTATAATCTTACCCAACGTTTACAGGCTATCAAAATAGCGACGATTTGACTCATCGTTTTGACATTCATTTTGTTCGCTTCTATAATTCCGCTATTTGATGTGCAGCTTGCTTGGGGTTTGTTAAATTTTACGTTTGACCACTTCTGGTGGGACACCTGGAACCGATTCCGGGTGTCTTAAATATGGTCTGAGGCTATGTTCTTGTCAACTGTTCACCGGATTACCTGAAAAACTGAAAATTAATGTGATTTTCTTGCAAACCATTCAGCAAATTTTTGAAAAAGCCACGATTTTATGTATCGCATGCATGATTTTGGTTTACTTCTATTAAATCACTTCCAATGGAACACCCGCAACAAATTCCGAAATATTATTACAAGCTCTAGATGCAGCCTGAGACTATTTTCTTATTGACCGTTCATCAGATTGTCAAAAACGTCGCTATGGTTATATTTTACCACTTTCGGTGGGTTACTCGTTTTGTCTCCAGTTCTGGAACACTACCGGTTCTCCCAAATATGGTGTTTCATACACTTTCCCGGGATCGTTGACGAAAGATCTTCGGATATTGCACACACTCGCGACGCGTAATTGGCAATGAAAAACGACCGTTTATTAAAACCACTTCTTGGTTAAAAACTACAAATATATTGCTCGACCGTTTTATTATTCTAAAGCGAGTGCGACGCGGTTCGGTTGTACGAGTGGTTGGATTTAGACTGAACTGCCTCTCGTATTCTGTGCGATACGAGGAGGTCAGTGGTGAATATGCATAACGAAATAAACCGATCAATAGGATCGATCGGGGCTACCTAATTCTACCTGACACATTTGGTTGATGAGAGATAGAGTAATTATTTAATAGGATGAAATACGACAACTGATGTTCGATTGTGGAACTTATTTTACAGCTACCAGACGGACCGACTTTCCTGGCTCTTAACATATTGTCTAAGATTATTTGTTGGCTATCCGCTGATTATGTTACTGAATAAGTCATTCATATATCGCATGTATTGGTTCACATTTACATTTGACCATTTTTGGCGGGACACCCGGAATCGGTTCCGTAACACACTGATATGGCTTGCGTCTATTTTCTTGCAACTGTTCATCATGTTACCTAAAAAGCCGCGATTTGAGGTATCGCATGCATGGGTTTGGTTTCACTTCCAGCCCGGAACTGGTTGCGGAACACTACCGATAGTCTCTCAAATAGTCTGAGCCTATTTGCTTGCACACGTTTATTAGGTTATCAAAAAAGCCGAGTTTTACTGTGTCGCATGCATGGGACAATTTTATATTTAGCCGCTTTCGCAGGGAAACCCGGAACTAGTTTTGGAACTACTGACAGTCCATAATGTGGCCTTAGCATACCTCCTTGATAACCGGTCATCAAGTTGTCGGAAAAGCCGTGATTTGATGTGCCGCATGCAAAAGTTTTGTCAACCTTTATGTACGGCCACTTCCGGCGGAACTCCCGGAATCGGTTCCGCAACACTACTGGTTCAGATATGACCTGAGTCTTTTTTTATGCCAACCTTTCATTATCGAAAAAGCCGCGCTTTGATATGTCGCATGCATGGATTTGGTTCACTTTAATATTTAGCCACTTCCGGCGAGACACCCGGAACCGGTTCCGGAACACTACCGGTTCAGATATGGCCTGAGACTGTTTTCTTGCTAACTGTTTATCATGTTATCGATATTGCCGCAGGTTGATGTGTCGCATGCATGGGTTTGGATCACTTTTATATTTGACCACTTCCAGCGGGACATCCGGAACCGGTTCCGAAAAACTACCGGTTCAGATATGGTCTGAGTCTATTTTTATGCCAACGTTTCCTTGGGTCATCAAAAAAGACGCGCTTTGCATGCGGCATGGATTTGGTTCACTTTTATATTTGGCCACTTCCGGCGAAACACCCGGAAACGGTTCCAGATTACAACCGGTTCAGATATGGTCTGAGACTATTTTTTGCTAACCGTTCATCAGGTTATCGAAATTACCGCAATTTTATGTGTCGCATGCATGGCTTTGGTTCACTTTTACATTTGGCCACTTCCGGCGGAACACCTGGAACCGATTCCGGAACACTATCGGTTTAGATAAGGTCTGAGACTGTTTTCTTGCTAACTGTTCATCAGGTTATCCAAAATGCCACAGTTTGATGTGTCGCATGTATGTGTTTGTTACATTTTTATGTATGGCCCCTTTCGAGGGTAATGGTCCGGAACACCTAAAAGGCCATATCTCCGGAATGGCTGGACCGATCCGAACCATTTTCAATAGGAAACAATGGGACCAGATTCCGCGTCGAATGAACCATCGGTCATTGAAATCGGTTGAGGTCTACTGCCAAAAAGTGTTTTTTTGTACACATACACACATACACAAACACATACACACGCAGACATCACCTCAATTCGTCGAGCTGAGTTGATTGGTAGACGTGACTCGATCCTCCGGGCCTTCTATCAAAAAGTCATTTTTGGAGTGAACATATAGCCTTTCCAGTACACTTAGTGTACGAGAAAGGCAAAAATGTCCTTAATAATTACAAGGTAGGTAAAGAAAGATAATATAGTGTTAGTTCAAAATTTTCCTGTCTATTTATCATCTTTATACAAATTTGACCACTCATAAAAAAATGCGAGCTGGATCGAAATTCCACACAAACTTTATTCGCAACGCGGATCACGAGGAAACAAACAACTGACCATGTTGACTCGGTGTCCGGCCATTTGACCGAATGTCGTTTGGCCGAATGTCGTTTGACTGAATCATGATCAAAAGTATTCAAGGAATAAGTTTTTGGCATTCTAACTGCCAATATGATCATCAGATTTGCTTATCATCAGATATTTCCTTCTTTAAATCATAGGCTATTGTACGAAATGAAACTAGATTGGCTCGGTATTTGAACAAAAAGGGTACGTTTATCAAGCGAAGAGATCCGAATGATCTTGGTTGGTTAGCGGTCTACATAGAACTGGCAGGCCTGGCTATTCTCTACTACAATAAGCACAGAGCACAGTTGGGGAAACGAAAGAGCTTTCGCTCACCTATCGGAGGGATAGATGGTAAGAGAGATGAGTTTTGAAGAGAATCTAGCTTATCTAATTACAATTAGGGTGAGACCAAATTAATCCTATTCTTAACAGCTATTCTTTCTTGTATTGATAATCAGAGCTCAGGTGGCGTTGAAACTGCCAATATATAATCCAAGATTTTTCCTTCATTCAATCATAGGCTGTTCTTTCGAGTGGGACGGGGAACAGTGGAATGGTCACTTAAGTACATCATTCACTTTTGACCAAACGGCATTCGGCCAAATGGAACTCGGCCAAATGATCCTTTTTGCCAAAATGGCGTTCGGTCAAATGCCTCGGAACCTGTTGGCTCAGTCAGATACTGTATCGTCTAAGGCAGAACTTTATATACATACATAACTTTTTGTAACATGAAATGCTTGTCAAAGGTAGCGGAACTCTTGATTATTTTGGTGTTTCATTGTGAGAAGTCACAATCGATAAACGGAAGTGGTAGATCCTGCTACATACACCTATTAGCATAACAAATATACCATTGAAAACAATTACTCGGATTCCCCGCCCAAGAACCGAATCCACTCAATTGTTTTATTGCTGAAATCAATTTAGTTCATCCATGCCTACAAATGACCACCACCCAATTCTAAACTGAAAAACCGTTATCAGGATTGCCATCAGCTAGTCGCGTTTTTGCACCCAAACTATGAATATCCATTTGCTTCTAATGCACTGTGCAAACTGCAATCACCTTCCATTCCGGTCGGTCGGTGGCAATCGGTCACTTGGCCAGTAGTAGTAGTTGCTGCAGGGGAAAACCACACCTCCATTTACATTTCAATTCAAGTAAAACAAACACAACTCGGAGGACGAGACACACTACCAACTAGTGCTCTGCGTATAATATTCCAAGCGACGACATCGACGACGACGATGACCACGCCGGGTCGCGGAGTGGTCATTCCCGGTGTGATCATTTCACTATTTATTTAACTCTTTATTCATCAGGAAGAAGCAAAGTGAATAGTTTAGCCGCGAGGGAAACTATTTCCACTCGAGTTTTTTAGTGCGTTCGCGTTCAGGACAGCGTGTAATGTATTAATGCTAGGTAAGAATTGATGAATTTTCTATGTCATCAAGTTGCAAGTCATGAATTGATAGGGTTTGTTGGGATATATGTTGAATTTAATATTGTTGTTTAATTAACAATATCTTCATTGAAGAGATGCTCTTTGACGTGGTTTTCTCTAATATATAGTTGTTCTAATGAGTGTAATCAGTTTCGTACCTTTTAATTTAATTTAATTATATAGTTGTTTCTTTAAGTTCAATCAATTTTCAATTTCAATATCTCTTCAATTTGAATTAGGTTGAAAATTTAACTACTATCTATTATTATTTGAGGGCCCCAGATGCCAAGGGGTGTAAGTGACCATTTTGTCGATTTTGAGCTGAGCATATCATAAAATTCTTCAGATTTCAAGCTTTCAGGAACTTTTTTAATTTTGTTTTTACGATGATTAGAAAAATTACAATAAATCGGAGAAAATTTGGTCGATTTTACAACTCCATACATTTTGTATGGGATGAAAAATTGGTGAAAAACTTCAAACCTAATTTACTCGAAAGTTGGTTTTTGTCACTTACACCCCTTTGCTTCTAACCCCCTCATTTAACCTCCTTGTGGTTCACATAGCTGGAAACATTTAACAACTTCCGCAAAACCCTCTGCAACAGAAAACATTTTGCACACCTGCGGGATTGCATGCAAATCTGCAGGTGCTGTTACCTGAAAGTGTGTAAGTATGCAAACCCCATCCAGCAGGGGACCAAGCCCCAAGTGGCGACGCGTGACAGTGTGGTTAGATACTGGTAGGTATGTGCCGTGGTAATTTTCCTCCCACTTGCATATTCAGCAGTTTTAAGTTCACCTTTTACCACAGCAGTGCTTTACTGTGTGTACTGTGCGCACTTAGTGCCCCCTCTTTCACTTACGTTAAACGTACACTGGAGGTAGAGGCATTTACCTATTCCTTCCTTGCACACAGGATTCTTTCGTTTTGACTTGCTGAACCGCAGAATCAGGAGTAAATGTGGTCACTATTTAAGTTCGTTATGCCAGCTGCCATGTATTGAGGTTCAACTGGACATTGAAATGCATACAAATGAGGTAAATTCTAAGTAACATTTTCAGGCCAGGCTGGATCGTTTGAGTTGAATGAGGATTTATAACAACTATTAACAACTGTTAACAATTACTTTTCGGTAAACAAGGGTGAATAAAAATGTAGTGAATAGTCCTTCTGAAACTGTCCTGAAAGGGTCCACCCACAGGTAATCATCCACTTGATCGACCCACCTAGCTCTCTGAGCACCACGTCTTCTTGTACCGGTCGGATGACTCTCGAGAACCATTTAAGTCGGGTTGCTATCCGACATCCTGATGACGTGACCCGCCCACCGTAGCCTCCCGATTTTCGCGGTGTGGACGATGGTTGATTCTCTCAGCAGTCGGCTTTTCGGGCCCGTGTGAAGTTGATCACCAATATTAACTTCTTTTCCCGATCAGCCTAGATAGCTGTGTGGTGTCGGTTGCGGTTAGTTCAACTGGCTAAGAATAGTACTACGGATTGCCTGTTCCAGTGGTAGGAATCCACTAATCAGGTGACCCCTGATTCATGGCTTTACGCTTACCGTGCCTAGGAATGAATGGATAGGGGGGTCTTCTAAAAACCTAATCGCAAACGGAGCCTGTGGAGTACCAGGGCACCCTCCACAGTATTTGCCCTTACTGTGCTAACCGGAGCAATAGCGCGGTGGACCTTGTGTTTCTCCGTGACAACCAACTGCCCTTCTTCAATCTCATACTTGAGGCTGAATAAGGGCGGGATTATGAAGATGTTATTAATTAGTTTAGATTTTCACCTATATGGTTTCCCATTATGCGTTTTACACAGTATATTCTGTGCATCCTCGCCTTTGGCGCACTCAAATCGATACCGATCTGGCTTTATTGTTACTGTTCTTTTTTGTGCTGTGATTGTTAAGAGTTTAATCTTGCCTAGTTTGGGTAGTGGCTACGGTTAGGATAGCTCAGATCAATCTTCAGCACAAAAGAACAGCAACGATCAATCTTTGTAGACTTATGCAAAATGGTACAGCCCAAGTGGCGTTAGTCCAAGAACCTTACTTTCGTGAGGAGAATTTCTATTTAGGAAACCTTGTGAATCCGGCGTTTGCCACTTTTAGTAAAAATGAAATGGCAAACTCACGTGTCATGCCTCGAGCATGTGTGCTTGTCAACAACGCAATCGTTGCTACACTCATCTCTGAACTAACTAC
>NC_085137.1:0-22976 GCF_035046485.1 Aedes albopictus | reverse complement strand
ATTGGCAACTAACTCTGGTAGACTGATTGCTATCGGTTATATCGGTAAGCGGGAAGATCGGTGCAAAGATAGCTACTGATAACGATCGGCTTTTCGATCGGGTGCTGTGACCGGCTGATAAGGTGCTATATGAGCAGAAACGAGACAACTATTGAGATGAGAATTCGAGCAGCTATAGTGCTCCCTGAATTACGGTACAGTATTGATTACGACTCAACAACTGTATTGCCACTTGTGAGGAATATGTAAGCTCCGCCTCCATAAATCGATGTTAAATACGATGTTAATTGTAATTCCTATGAAACAAAGCTGCAACCTTACGATATTCGGAGTTTAAATGCAACTCAACTGACAAGATGGAAGTTGCGTGTGCTTTTATTGCAACTCTTTTAGACCAAAGCATAGAAAACCACATTTTGGATGATGTTGCAGGTGCTGCTTGGGTTGCTGTCTTGTAACCAAGTGGCAACCCGAGTAGAAGTAAAAATCAGAACAATATCATCATTTGATATTCCTCAGTGAAGTATTCAAGATCATAATTAGCTATTGGTTTGTTTGACATAGATAAAAGATAAAAAATAAGATCAAAAATTAGTATGGGGAAGAGCACAATAATATCTCATTTTGATGTTATAAGATCAGACTAATATCTGGGGAGATCTGGGCTGTAGCACATCTAACCAATATCATAAAATGATCTGACAGATGGATTAGAGTAAAAAAAGAAAAATGGCCCAGACCAGAATCGAACTTATGACCTTGTGATTTATGAGCAGTGACATTACCACTGCACTACGACTCACATCTGAAAATAGGAGGTAACAAGAGCATCAAGTTCTACGTTTTCCAAGGTGTTTGCGAGTCATGGTAGTTGTGTTGGTTCGGTCCCGCCTGTTGTAGATGAGTGTGTGAAAGAACTAATTATGATCTTGAATAGTAGTTTTCAGATCTTACAATTTTCGGATGTTATAGA
The DNA here is from genome assembly GCF_035046485.1 of Aedes albopictus. Lineage (NCBI taxonomy): Eukaryota > Metazoa > Arthropoda > Insecta > Diptera > Culicidae > Aedes > Aedes albopictus. The sequence continues at coordinate 22,003 of NC_085137.1, read as the reverse complement.
TGAATGCGTCAAAGAACTGATTTTGATCTTGAGCAGTAATTTTCAGATCTTTCGAATTCTGGATGTTGCAGATGGAAATGTGAAGAGCTAATTTTGATCTTGAGCAGTATTTTTCAGATTTCTCAATGATAAATGTTCTATTCCGGAATATTAATACATTTTTCAACCAAAATTTGCAAACTGACGTGATGGTATGGAAAATAAAAATGAATTAAGGCTCAATTAGGAATTGCATATTTTCCTAAACTAAGAGAGCACTTTTCTCTAGATGATTTCACATTTTATGCTCTTTCTCTGAATTGTTAACAAAGCTAGTGATCCAAACTTTAAAAACGACATGCGTAGAAACTAGTTTGGTTTATTTTGTGCCTAAAACAGGACGCAATCAGTGAAGTACTAGATTGTAGTAATGAGCTGAATTTTTGTATGGTGAGAAGGTAAATTCTCAATCTCTGCAACGAAATGATGCAAAATGCCTGGCTATTATGATTCCATGCCTAACCTAATGGTGTTTGAGCAAAACTTTAGGTAACTGTGTTACTGTTTTCTTCATTTCTTGCAACAAAGTTTTCCAAAGTTTTTTTTTTCAACAGCACCAAATAAGGCAAGGAATCACAATACCCACGCCTTCTGCATAATTTCGTTGCAGAAACGGAGAATTTACCTACTAGCCATAAAAAATCAGCTAAAAATCTAGTATGTACTTCACTGAACGTGCTCTAATGTGAACTGTCGCCCAGAAAAGCTTTGGAAACATTTATAAGATCGTAGTCGTCACGACTGTTGTCTGTTCATATACCCGAGGCGGAATCGCTACGCAATTCGTTGGTTGAAACTCAAAAAGCTTGTCGTCTGCAGCGGTATGTTTTGTTGAATCTAGAATCAAACGGTCCGTTTTTCGAAATGGACGTATTTGCTTAGCGGGCCGATAAAGTTCCCAAATTGTCCGGTGATTCATTTATTGGATTCGTACCACAAATGCAAGCTCGACATCGAGGTCCAGCTCGTTGTCATCGAATCAATTGGAAAGCCCCTGCTGGTTTACTCACAGTGAAATAAAATAATTATAAACTGGGATTAAGAAATCTATCAGATAAAATCAGTTTATATTTTTATGCCTTTTTTAAAGAAAAGAAAATATCGATTATATGCATTTTTTGTGCAGAGTAATCGGCTTTTTTTGGACAGTTGCCGCATCCATAAACCCGCTTATTGAAAATGAAGGCCACTTCTACATTTTGTCCCAGTGCTCGTTTGTAAAATTTGTGGTGTACATAAGGGAACATCTATTTATTATGTAACGCTCAATTCGATATTTTTGAACTCGGTGGTTGGTTCATTAGGATCTGGCGGAATCCATAATGTGCTTTTGTATGATAACTCCAACTTTTTCGTATGGGTCGTAACGATAGGCTGTATTCCCTAATCTCCTGGAGCGTTACGGAATTTATTGAACCCCTCTCTCCTAAAGCGTTACATTATTTGAAGACGGCGCATAATGAAAGTTGAAAACTTAAAATAGTTTTTATGCGCAATGTTGGGAAATTTCGACATTTATACAGCGGGTTGCACTAGGCTTTCCAAAGATCAAATTAAGTACTAATTTTGAAATCATATCACGATGAGATATTGAGCAGATATTTGGCAACTTTTTGAATATCTCATCAATATCATATAAAGATATGACATCAAAATTTGATCGTTTTAAGATATGATTATGATATTCACGTCTACCCGGGAAATAGCTGAGTTTAGGAAGACGGATGGTTTTTTTTTGTCAAATGTGTTTCTGTATTGTGTGAAAGTTTAAGTCCTAGAATATGTGGTTGAGAAGGCTAGGAAATAATTAATGAGTATGCTACAGAAAGCTTTATTTACTAATTCCTTTCAAAGTTTTTTTTAAGTTCATAATTGATTTATTTTTTTCAAAAATTGACGGAGGCTTTCCAACTATTTCTAAAATTGTTTTTTTTTTCAAATTCATGCTTCACCGAATGATAGGACTTAATGTGGATGGATGGAGCAATGCCAAGATGAATTCTGAAGAAAACTCTGAATACAGTGGATAACAACTAAGCTCATAAGGGCACTAATAATGGAGAAGAAGAATTCTCTACCGATTCCCTCCAGGAGCACTTTCAACTCGGAGTCAGTTTGGCTTTCTGTTCTGCAGTGTCGTTACCTGTTCTGTGGCTTAGTTGGTTAAAGCGCCGACTCTGTGAATATGGAGTTGGGAGTTCCAATTCCACCAGGGATGCGATTTTTTCACTAGTTCATTTGAATCCGAGTAGATCTACTCAAAAATTGCGCTGATGTTATGATATTCAAATGTTAGTGGAAAGATGAAAAGGTAAAAAAAAATCAAGTCATAATATAACAATCAGAATTGGATGTAGAAATGATCTAACCAAGTTTCGGTCTCAAAAGCGCTGTTTGACAAAAAAAAAATCAGCACTTTCAACGAAGTCATCTCCCCATGAAAAGGACATAAAATTGGTTCAAACCCCTCAAACGTTCTAAATCCCCCCGTTGGCGACAGCCTTTTCTTGAACTCCCATTCATCCGGGCTGGTAGGAGCATATCAAATGCATTCCCATGTCGTACAAGTGCGGAGACCGAAGGATTCAACATCCCTAACCGACACTCCTTTTGAATCTGTGACAAAACCCCGAAAGAAAACCGGAATGCCAATTGGAAAAGTGCCAATCACAGATGAGCTCCATGTGCATTTTCATCCGGTCCCGGTCGGTGATGGTATTCCTGTTTTCACATGTGCGGTGCGGTATTATATAGTCACAAAGTCAGCAGGCCACAATTGGCGTGACTTTCAAGCGCTCAGTTGGCAGTCTTCTCCCTTCTTTGTGCTGAATAATATGAGCAAAGTTTATTTTCGATCCAGGCGCCTAGTGACCTGTTTTTCCTTCTTTACGTAGCAATTTGTGCTATTCCCAGTATGATACCCAATTTTATGCTGGGAAGTAACCCATCAGCTGGATATAAGCACTGCGCATTTCATCTCCATCGCCAATTGGCAAGGGAGAAAGCCCAAACATCGAATAAACAAAACCTCGAATTACAAGAATCAAGAAGTAGACTTTTCTTATTTTCCTTTTTTCCTTTCTTATGTGTCGTCCCAACTAAAACATTTACTGATTGTTTTGGGTTTGGCTGTGTCAAGAATATTTTAACAAAAATATCCTGAACCGACCGGGAATTGAACTGCGTTAGCCATTCAGGATGTAGGCCCTGATCGCTGACAGATGTTAACAGATACAATTTGAAGATTATTTTTTTTTTAGTTTTTCTTTTATTTCTTTACAGAGTTCTGACTTTACATTTATTACAAGTTTTGGAGTTCGATGTTTCATATTTCGACGTTCCATCACCAGACGCTCTCATGCAGCAGTGGTTCGTCTTTTTCTGACCTGTTTTGATTCAGATTGATGCCAGGCGGCAGAAGATATAAATTACCGAGTTCCGTATGCGGCATGTTGTTTGTACCGGATGTCCTTATTATTTCGCTTTTCTTGGATTTCTACACTCGTTCTGAATGTACCGGTACTTATTCTCTCCGAGGTTGCCATGGGAAAAGAGATGACTTTCCCCTTATGGTGCTGGTGTTTGCCTTTGCTTGCTGCTGTGAGACAAATTGGTGCACGGGAGACCACCAGAGTGAAATTTATGGAGGCATCCCATTGATTTTCTTAGAATTACATCACTACGGAATACCACCACATACGATGATGCAGGTCACTTGGAGTTCCTTGAAGTTACTCAGAGATGTGTTAACCCTTGAGCAGTCGCGTCTTTGACTACCTGCAGTGACGCCGCGCTCACGCTGTGTACCACATGCGTGCATTTTTCATGGTGCGTGTACTCAGTACACGACGCGACCGCTCCCGGGTTAAAAAAATCAACTGTGAGACTATAGCGTATACGAACTGTTGAGCCCACTTTTAAGCCATAGTTTGAGATATAGTTATAATCAAGCGTTTTTTTTGCTTTCTCGTAAACCAAAGTGTACTGAAAGGCTAAATGTTCACTCAAAAAACGAATTTTTGATAAAATGCTAGAGGAATCAATTCACATACCAATCGACTCAGTTCGACGAATTGAGATGATGTCTGTGTGCATTAGACTGGGTCAACAAAGTCGATTTTTCGGAACAAAGCTTTTTCGATTTATTTTAGCGTCCAAAGCAACTGTGCAAAATTTGGGAGCGATTTGTTGCTTCCCCGTATTCCGCATTGCGATTCAAATTTGTATGGAATTTAGTATGGAAAAACGTGCTTTTTTGCATTTTTCTCATAAATTGAAATTTTTTCGTCTAAATAGATCTAACCAATGACGTTAAACTATAGCCTAGGATATGCCGAAAAACTTTGCCGAAGACCGCAAAGTGATCCAACACTTGTGAAAAAAGTTATAACGTGCAGATTGCCCAGTGGTGCTTAACATTTAACATGTAAAGGAATAACATCAATAATAAAATCTCAATTTTTGGCCTAAGTTACCAGGCGAACAACTTTTTTCACAAGCATCGGATCATTTCGGCACATCCTAAGCTATACTTGAACGTCATTAGTTACATAGCATTAGACAAAAGAATTCAACTTACGAGTAAAATGCAAAAAAGTACATTTTCCCATACTAGCTTCCATACAATTTTCAATTGCAATGCGGAATACGGGGACGCAACCAATCGCTCCCAAATTTTGCACAGTTGTTTTGGACGCTAATATAGATTGAAAAATCTTTGTTCCAGGTTGACACGATCAAATTTAAAGTTTCTCCATACAACGTTGACCCACTTTAGTATGCATGTATGTGTATGTGTGTGTGCGTATGTCTGTGTACAAAAAAGATCACTCACTTTTAGGGCACTTCCCATTGGCCGATTTTTCGGGCTTTTACACGAAAAGAATCGGAATTTTCCCGCATCGTTTGCTATCAAAAAGAGTTCAGATCGGTCAAGCCGTTCCGGATTTATGACCATTTCAATGATCCGGACCAGCACCGGTAGAACTGGCCGTAAACAAAACTAAACCAAGCCCTATCATGATGCACATCAAACAGCGCCGATTTTTCGTATCCTTAAGTATAATTGACGAATGTTATGTGGCCTAATATTCAAGATGGCGGCTGTTTAAACAGAGTTTTTCGCTCCAAAACCATGCAATATGGCTATATTAGGTATGGGGAAAGATGATTAGAGTTCAAAAATGGTGACCAGACTATCCAATATGGTGGCCTAAAATCCAAGATGGCGGCTGTAAATTCAATATGGCAGCTATCATGTAATATGGGTATAATTGGTATAATTGGTATGGCGAAGATTACTGGAGTTCAAAAATGGCGAAATGGCGAATATCCAATATAACGGTCAAAAATCCAAGAACGCGGCTCAAAATTTAAGATGACTGCTGTTTAATGGAGTTTTCATCTCTAAAATCATGCAATATGGATGTAAAATGGTTGTGTTACCGTCGAAATTTGTCGGGATAGTGCGAATTAGATGATTTGCTCCTATATTCTTCCGCTAAAGCCTGTGATACAGCCCTTCCGTTGTTGGCAAAGCCGTTGGGAAGGTTGAGTGTGATAGTATTGGTAATCGTTTTGTATTGAAGCCTTTTCATCTTGTTCCAGACTTCACTTGCCGGGGTCGTTCGGGTTAATGCTTGTGAGGGATTCAGCTCTCAGCAAGTTTGTTTCACATCCTAGATAGTTTTGCGAGCTCTAGAGTGTACTTTCTGGCATTTTTGTAGTGCTTGGGGTTTTCGAGGATCGTCGTTACTGATCCGTCGTAGAGCTCGTAGTTGTTTACGTCTTTGCTTTTGTGCTACTTCGACGTCTTCGCTCCACCATGAAACCGACTTTTCCGACGTCTACGTTTTGCAGTAGATGTTGGGATAGCTCGCACTGATGAGGGTAGAAAGGAGCAAAGTGAGGCCTACAGAACGCCAAAGCGAGGTTGCCCCGGAGACGAATGTCCCTCAAGTTGAATAAGGCTCCGGAGCCATAAATGCGGTCATTGAAGCTGTTGCTCAAACTATTTCCAGTCTAAAGGTGGGGTTGGGTATAAGAGAGTTATACATGGGTAGTTCCACCGGTGCTGATCTGGATCACTAAAATGATCGTAACTCCGAAACGCCTCGACCGATGCGGAGCAATTTCAATAGCAAACAATGTGACAAAATTCTGGTTCGATTCGTGTTAAAATCGTTGAAATCTGCCAATGGGAAGAGCTCTAAAAGTAAGTTACATTTTTTGTCCACAGCCTCAATTCGTCGAAAAGATTTGATTGGTATATGAGACTTGACCCCAGGAATGCCATATTATACAGATTTATCAAAAAATCATCTGCCATCGCTGCTTGACCCTACGAGCCTTCTATAAAAAATTCGTCCCATATAACATGGGACAATCGGGCGTAGAACGGCAGTATAGCGCCTAAATGTATTCTATTCTAATTCTACTATATCGAACCTTTGCGCTGTTGTCACTTTCCTACCCTACACCCTGGTAGAATGATGAGCACGAGGATGTTGATGTTGATGTGTGGTTGTTGGTTGTTCCTTTTCCAGTCCTATTGGAGGTCCATTATAAGTTGCCGTTAGCTGATTTGTAAGTTTCCGGGTCCGTTAGAGCATATCTGGCGTTCGATTTGAATAGGTTGAATCTACATAGGAATCACAGCAAACATACGACCTATTTAAATCGAAAGCCAGATATGCTCAGAAGAGGGTCAGGTGGGCTCTCGGGGGTAAGAGCAACTGACGAAAAATTGCTAGTGCCGGGGCTGGAATCGAACCCATGCCCATCCACTTATGAAGTAAACGTGTGACCACTACGTCAGGGGTCCCGACTGAGCCCATAATCATACAAATTTTAATTCGGTATTCGCAATATTTGATGAGATATACCAGATAATGTTTTGACCCATTCTCGCTCTTCTGAACCACTGTCACCCCCTACACTGTATTGATCCAAAATGTAGGCTTCGTGACCGAGTGGTTGGCGGTGGCAGTCGTTAAGGTATCTCGTAAGCCTCGGAGGGTGGGTTCGATTCCCGCTCCAGTCGGGGAAAACTTTTCGTCAAACGGGAAATGCTCCACTGGACATGTGCTGTCCGTTGTCTAGTGTGAGTAATGTTCGACTCCTGGTCAAAGACGGTGTAATTTGTTTTTTTTTCATGCAAAATACAAGAAAACTAGAAATAAAATGAATGAATGAGGCTTCCATCAGAAGTTATTTTTCTTTTACTCGAGCCTTGTGCTTAAAAAACGATTAAGTGACATCCATTTTTGTTAAATACATCATAAGACATGTCTCCATGGAAATCCAGTTTTGAAATCATTATCAATAATTTAAAGTCTTTCTTTTGCGTATAAACTTGTAATAGATGTTTACCTGCCATTTTGTTCGAAAAATCGATTTAGTTTTATGTCTACCCAGTCTCACCTAAACTTTGGTATACGGCAAAAAATAGATCCAAAAATTTCCGAACTCAGTAAAAGTTCAATTTATCGATGATAATTAGCGTGGCTCAAAATACCACATGTCAAAAAGTTCGATGGGCCCCCTTCTCATTTCGTTCTATATGACGCCACGATGCTCTGGTCAAATTTTCAGCTAAATCCGTTAACATTAGGGCGGTGCTAAACTCATTTGAAGTTTGTATGGGAGTTTATATGGGAAAACATCGTTTTTAGCATTTTTCTCATGAGGGGCACTATTTTAACTTAAAATACATAACCGATTATATAGAACTATAGTCTTAAATGTGCCGAAAATTTTTGTCGAAGACCACAAAGTCATCCGAAGCTTGTAAGAAAAGATATTACATGCAGACCATCTGGTGGTGCTTAACATTTAACATGTAAAGGAATAACAATAGCAATAAAATCTCATTGGATGGGCTCGTACTGTCTAGGCTATATCTTTTTTCGCAAGTTTCTGATTACGTTGCGGTCTTCGGCAAAGCTTTTCGGCACATCCCAGGCTATATTTCTATAGGATCGATTACGTGTTTTAAGACAAATTAGAGCCCCTCAGAAGAAAATTGCAAAAAACGATGTTTTCCCATATAAACTCCCATACAAACTTCAAATGAGTTTAGCACCGCCCTAATGTTAACGGATTTAGCTGAAAATTTGGCCAGAGCATCGTAGCGTCATATAGAACGAAATGAGAAGGGGGCCCATCGAACTTTTTGACATGTGGTTTTGCCATACAAGCTTGAGCCACCCTAAATTGATAATATTACTGTTATGTCGCCAATTTAGTGGATTACAAAACGATCCAAGTTAAAAAAATTACCGAAATCGTATTTTAAAAAATAAGTTTGCATATCTCAATAATTGGCCTCTGAGGAAATTGAAATATCGTGCCCATTATTCAGCTATGCCAAAATTGATCACTACATAAACGTACTTCTCTTCTCCCAAATTGTAAACTGTGCAAGCTTCATAACTAACAGTTCCATTCTAGGAGAAGAAAAACCTTCGTTACATTGAGTTTTCGATTGATCAAGAGCAATTGCCTGACAAAACCAATAAATCTATACTAAAAACAAGCAAACAATACAAATCAAATTGACTCTGCACTTTCGGAAACTCTGTAGCATCTCGTCTAGCTTATCAGCAGTAGACTGCTTTCCAGGATTTGTTGCACTGCCCTACCGTATAAAACTTCAGCGTCGAAACGGCAAGTCACTACAATTGCACTTGTTTTCCAATCCAATCCAGTTGTTGCAGTTGGTGTTGAACTCAACAATTTGTACGCAATCGTATGTATAATTTCCAAACCGGATTTCGTGTCCTTCCGGTCACCGGGCTGCCATCCTCTCCTGTCCTCCAGATACCTACCATTCGATACAAAATAATCCAATCTGGTGTGAGTTCACAATTGCAGCACCGCAGTAGCAAATCGCTCCCACGTGCACTCTACGGGGGTGTTGACAATTTGTAGGTGAAAATGTTGCTTCATTTAGGATCCGGTTGAGGAAAGATACAGTAGTGCATGCAGCCCGGTGCGATGTGTGTGTTCTGCGGAAATAATCCGATTAAGATGGAGCTTTCCAACATCTCACGTACGGTACGTATGAACGTACGGGTCGAGTCGGAACGTGTGCCAGCGATGGACAGGCGGCACTGTGAACCTGTCATTCTTCAGCGATTGGTTTACCATATTCGGTCGTCGGTCCAAGCGTGACCCACATCGCATCGGGATGGGAAGGTACGTGTTTGTGGATATTGTCGTACCCCATATGGGACACAACTTTGGAAAATTAAGTTTCGATGAGAAAAAGCGTATCCAAGATATTTGGAAACCTGAGGGAAATGATGAAATGGTGTCTCTCCTGGTCAATTAAAAATATTTTGAATCAACAGAAGTGTTTCAAAAATCAATACTAAGTTTGATAAAGTATCTGCTTTTCGTTAACCCAACCAATGAATTATCCATAGTTTATGAAACAACTGCCATAAACTCTTTGGTACAGGAAGGGTCATATACGACCACGACGATGACACGGAGTATTACAAACGTGTTTGATGAGAGCGAGGTTTTGGGAGCAGAGGCAGAACAGTGCATCCCCAACTGTTTGTTTATGTCTTTTATTCACAACCAGTATTTAACTTTTTACGCCCAAGGTGTCTCACAATTGTAATCTTCATAAAAAATTGATATCAACGGTCAAGTTCCAATAAAATAAAAATGATTTCATGAAAAAAAAATCTGGAAGTCAATGGTGTACTTATAAAAGAATTCTGCAATGTGGGTCCTCAACTTCCGAAATTTGTTTTCTAGTTCTGCTTTAGCACAACTCTTAAACTATCGTTGTATTCTGATCCGTATAACAATGTATCTATATCTAGTGAAAGAAAGAATACACTAAGGTCTTTTTTTACACGGGCAGTTTTTCTGCTTTAACTCGGTCAATTTTGAGCCAATTCACATGAAAATTTGTACACAGGTAGACACGGTTAGTGATTTCAGATGACATCAGGGTTTACTAGAGATATCTACGTGCATCAAAAAGCATATTTCTCTCTGTTTCTCTATTTTTCCATTAATCTCCCAATCTCATTAGTTGTAACTTACGCAGGACGAAGTTCTCCTGTAGAAATCCCTGGAGAAATCCCTAAAAGTTACAAAAGAAACTCTATTCTGGGATTCTCAAAGAAATCACGTAAGAAATGGCGATTGGAAGCTCGGCCGGACTCCCTCAAATGGGCTCCCTGGAAGAAAAATTTAAAAAATAATCTCGGGTTAAATCATAGCAAAAATCGAATAAGGAAAAAAACGAGCAGAACCTTTGAAGGGAAACACGCCCGCAAGATTCCTTGAATGAATCTTTAAAGATTCCTTAAAGGAACACAAAGAATCCTGGATGGTGCCCATAAAAGAATCCTATGTAAAATCCCGGAAGGAATCTTTGAAGGAATTTCGTTATAATCCTAAGAGAAATCTCAACTGGAAGCTCGACTGAAAGAATCACAGAAGAAATGCCGGGAGGAATTACTGGAGAAATCCCGAAAAAACATGAGAGAAATGCCTGAAAGAAAATCCGACTAGAATCATTCAAGGAATACCAGGAGGAATCTCAGCACGCATACTTGGAAGAGTAACTCTAGAATTCTCTGAATATAATAGAGATCTGAGAAATAATACCAAGAGTAACCTGTGAAGTAATTCCAGCAGGAATCTCTGAAAAAAAAATGATGTCGGCTAGAGTTTCTGAAAGAATCTTTTCAAGGTTTCCTAAATCAGTGATTACTTTATTCCTAAAGGAGTCCCGCAGAAAATACCTGATGGAATCCTTAGAGGAATCATGGCAAGAAACTCGGATGGAAGCTAAGAAGGAGTCCATGAAAAAACTGTTGAAGAAATCTCGGAATGAATTATTTAAAGAAATCCCTGAAAAATATTCTTTTCGGGAGGAAATCCTAGTGGAATAACAGCAATAATTCCGGAAATAATCTTTGAAGAAGTTTAATCCCTGAAGGAATGCCGAATATAACAACTGGAAAAATCTTCAGGGATTTTCTAAAGCAATCCCTGCAGAAATCCCTGATCTCAGGAGCAATCCCCCAAGCAATTCCTGAAGAAATCACGGAAAGAGTTCCTGAAGGTAACTCAAGAAAATCTCATCTTATCTAACCCTTACCATTTTACTATCCACCTAATCGTTTTCTCTGACCTGTATCCTAACTCTAAACCCTACCTTATGCCCTACCCTCTACGCTAAATTGTCTTCCATAACCTCTACCCTATCCTCCATCTTACCATCTACCCTAACCCTCTATCTTACCGCCATCTTGAATTTCAAAATTGCGTCAAATATCGATTTTTGACTTCTACTCATCGAGCCCGATCAATAGATACCTATAATGCATGGTATCATAGCTCAAACCACCATTCCCTGTCTGCCATCTTAGATTATGGTCCGCCGTCTTGGTTTCCAAAATAACGTCGGATATTTATTTTTGAGTTCTACCAAACTTACTGGGTTCTTTCAGGAATTCCTTTATCAGTCGCTTCAAAAATTCTTTCAGGGCCTCTTCTATAAATTTCTTCATGGAATATCACCAGGAAACTCTCCAGAAGTTCTTCAATGATGTTTTCCAAGATATTCCAGCAGATATTCCTCCAGTGATTTCTTCAAAAATCATCCTCGAGTATTCCTCCATCTTTTTCCCCAGAATTTCTTTCAAGCAGCACACCATTATGAATTTTTACTCTGATTCTTTATAAAATTAAGAAATATCTTCAGTTATAATTCCAAGAAAAGTTTACATATATTCCTTTAGAAAGTTTTAGGAATCTTTACCCAAGTTAAAGTATTTCTCCAGACATTCCTTCGAAATTACTTTAGAAATATCTTCATGAATTCCTCTGGGAAATCTTTTTTATTTTTTACATCCTCCACGAATTATAATAAAAGATTACTCTTGCATTTTTTTTAAATATTTATTATTGAATAGTTGTTGGAATTCCACCAAGCAAGGTATCCTGAGGGAGAGTGTCCAGAAATTTCTTCAGCAATTCTTTCTAAAATTATTCCCCGAAAATTCCCAGGGATTTTTCCACATAATCCGGCAGGAGTTCGCTCAAGAATATCTCCAGGGATTTCTTCAGGAATTAGATTCTCAGTTTATTCAAAAAATCTTCCAAGGATTCTTTCAGAAATTCCTCCATGGATTCCGTCTAAAACATACTAAGGGATTCTTTCTGAAATATCACCTAAGACTCCTTCAGTAGTTTAAGGATTTTTCATGAATGTCAGTAAAAGATTACCAGTAACATTTTTCTATTAATTTTTTTTTATTTTCAGAATTTTTGGAGAATTTTCAGCGATTTCTTTGGAAATTTTCCAATTCAGGAATTCATTAGAAAATTTCATCAGGAGTTACCGAAGAAATGCCTAGAAGCTTACTTACTACTTGGAATTCCTCGTGCAGTTCTTTCAGAAATATTTCCTGGAACTCCTTAAGATATTCCTCCGAGAATTGTTTAACCCATTGGAGATGGAGTTTTCATCTTTCTGGTTGCAACCTAGCTGGATTACTACACGTTTGTGATGATCGATTTACTCGGCTGGACACGTATGACCCATCCCAGACAACCAGTCATCGTATAAGATGCTTCAGAAGATGATATAGTGGAGGCCATATGCCACTTCAACATCCTATGCCACATCTTATACGATGACTGGTTGACTGGGATCCGTCCCCAAAGGGTAGATATTCCTCGACAGATATTTGCAGAAGTATTTCTTGAAATTACATAAAATATGTTGGAGTTATCTTTCAAGAGTTACCTGAAGGAATTTCTGTAAAAATATTTAAAAATTTCCTGATGAGATTTAGTTTCATTGTAACAGTTTCAAAAGCAATCGTTGGAGGAGCTCCTGGAGAAATCCCTGAGGATTACCTGGAGGATATCTTGGGATTTGTTACAAAAGTTCAGTTAATTGGACGCCTTTGCTCAACTTCACAACAAAGGAATAGGAAAGCAAAACCTCTGTAAATTGGATGAATTTTTAGAATTTATTTAATTTATGAGATTTTTTGGAAAAGTTTAAGGAAAAAATCCTGGAGAAGTTTCTGAGAAAATTCCTGAAGGCTTTCTAAAAGACATCCTTGAACTAAGTCATGAAGCAGTTTCTGAGAAAATCCTTGAATAAATATCTTCGGGAATCCATGCAGCTATTGCAGACGAAGATACTAGAGGAATTCTTGAATAAATCTCCTCTTCAAAAGCTCGAAGAAAGATTTGGAACAAACCCTGGAAGAACTCCTGGAGATACTTCTGGATTCTTGAAATAATTTCTTGCACAATGTCTGAATGGAATTAGTGGATACAATTCCCTGATACAGTTTCCCTAGAGGAACTTGTGAAGTATTCTTAAAGCAATCGCCAAAAGAAGTTTCCAAAAAACAAATTATATTTTTTTTAAGGAATCTCTGAATGGAATCAATGGAATTCAATGCCTGGCGAAATATCAATAAATAAATCCTGAAGTTGTTTCTAATGGAACTCCTGAAAAAAAATCTCTGAAGGGATTTTTAAGAAACATCGGAAAATAATCTTGAAGAATCCCTGCAGGTGAAGGAATATCTGGAGAAGCCCCCTGGAGGAACTTCCAGAAGAATCTATTGAAATTTTTTTGGAAGGATTCTTGTAGAAACACCTGAAAGAATCCTTGGAGCAATTCTTGAAAAGAACCCTTGCAGAACTCCAACAAAAAATTCAGATTTTACCATAGCAGTACTTGTCTTAAATGTGTTTAAGGAAAGAATATCCTTAGAAGACACGTGCGATGTAGTGAATATCCGATGGTTCCATCGTCTTTATCGTCATGCAAATCGAGAGACGGTTCAGAGAGAAGTTCATTCATAAAACTTCATCGACGTTTCGAGATTGCGAATATGAGATCCCTTGATCAAAAGGTCGTGAAAATTGCGTGTGTTGCAGAATCAATAAGGATTCTTCAAAACCCGCGCACGCATACCAGGAACCGACATATTATCTAACTTGCATGAACCTAAAATTCACAGGGTTTCAGTTTATGGTCTAACCTTTCAGAAAAGTCTTCAGGTATCAGAAGGCCGGCTCCAGAGGCACGTAAACCTCCATTTGGGACATTTGTGCCATCGCCAAAATAACAGCCTATTTCATCATCTACCTGAGGGAAAAGGAAGGAAAAAGGATTTGGATGGGGATAGGGACAGATAGGGAAATAGGAAAAATACCCTGGAAGAGGGTACTAACGCACAAGCGTACCACAATGGGTTCAAACAGCGCCCTGAAAAGGGCACTGTAATAACGCATAAAGCGTAAAGAGAGCCTATAGCTCTTTACCACAGCGGGTTAAGAACAACAGAATATCCTGAAGATTCAGGTTTCTGAAGTCAGTTTCACTTAATAAGTGTTTACCGAATACTCGGAAACGCAGTTGCCCGAAAACTGGACAGTTACATATCAAATGATACGAAGTTCCATAATCGGATTCACAGCTATCACAGGCAAATGAATCAGCTTGCTGAATATTCGCCATGTGATAGATGAGTCGGCAGTGGCCAGTCAATGCTTTGACCAGAATGCTGCAATTCTGCTTTGACAGATTTGTAAGATACTTCGCCACCCGTAGAGATGGCTCAGCACTATACAATTTGGTTTGACGACATGACTCCAAACTATTCCAATATTGTCTGTGTTGAGTGACAGCCTAGGTGTGAATCTGAAGCTTAATCCAACACTTCGATGTCGGAATAGCTGGCTCAGGGCCAATGAAGTCATGTGATGCTCCAGAGCGAGCTAACTCATCAGCCAATTCATTTCCAGCGATGGAAGAATGACCAGGTACCCATAGAAGGTGAACAGCGTTTGCTGAATTCAGCTCCTCGATTTGAGTTTGACAAGCGATAACTAGCTTCGACCTGGAGTTGGCCGAAGCAAGTGCTTTAATAGCAGCCTGGCTATCTGAACAGAAGTATATTACTTTGCCCATTACGTGTTGCTGAAGTGCTGATTGCACTCCGCACATAAGAGCAAAGATTTCGGCTTGAAAAACGGTGCAGTGTCTACCAAGTGAGTAAGACTGATTCAGCCTTAGCTCACGAGAATAAACACCAGCACCTGCTCGACCTTCGAGAAGGGAGCCATCAGTGTAACATACGATGCCGTCTGAAATACTTCTTTCCAGATAACTAGATGTCTACTCTTCCCGGGAAGGGAATTTCGTGGAAAATGTCCTATATGGAAAATTACAAGCAATTGTAAGATCACTTGGAGCAAGGACAATTTTGTCCCAATTCACTAAAAGTGGAAACAACGAGGTGTGTGTTGATGTGCGGTTCACAGGAGTTTCCTCTAGTAGACCGAGTACCCGTAGATGATAAGTGCAAGAAAGTGCTTCTTGTTTGAGATGAATGTGTAGTGGGGCAACGTCAAAGAGAACTTCAAGCGCTGCCGTGGGAGTTGAAGAGAACGCTCCAGACATCGCCATTAAGCACATCCTTTGGAGATGGCCTAATTTTGATTGGACCGTTCTCACTTCGCCCTTTTGCCACCACACAAGACATCCATAGGCCAATATTGGCCGAACAACAGTTGTGTAGATCCATTTGATATAGGGGAAATTGCCTATTCTCGGCCGTTTTGTTCTCCTCGTCTTGGGGGTTTTTTTGAAGCCTACTGAACTCAAAGTTGGCCTCAAATCCTTCCCAACCAAGCTGAATTATATGGCCAAGTTTCGGGCAATTTAGCTGACAAAAACCCCCCATGACGAAGAGAACAAACCTGCCGAGAATACCCGATGTCACCCTACTTGGGTTTTAGACCCCAAGTTGTACCAAAGGTTCGCCGGCATTGCCCGAAGGCCATACAAGCTTTCTTGATTCTGAACTCAACATGAGGTGTCCAGGAAAGCTTGGAATCAAGAATGACTCCAACGTACTTTACCTGTTCAGTCACATTGATTTCAGAATCAAAGAGACGTAAAGTTCGAACACCATTACGGTTTCGCTTTTCCGTGAAAAGAACAATAGATGTTTTACTCGGATTAACCGAAAGGCCATATTGGCGACACCAACCCTCAACTACCTGAAGAGCGTTTTGCATCAGGTCGAAAAGGGTGCTGATGCACAAACCGACTAACAATGTTAGGTAGTCGTCGGCAAAACCATAAGTAGGAAAACCGCTATTATTGAGTTGCCTCAATAGCGTATCTGCTACGAGATTCCATAAAAGTGGTGATTAGACTCCCCCTTGGGGGCATCCACAAACACTCAATTTCCTAATCGCCGCTTGACGCAATGTCGAGAAGAGATGTCGGTTTTTGAGCATTTGGTGAATCCAATTGGAAATCATTGGAGATATACCATGACCCCGTGCGGCTTCCAATATGGCATCGAAAGGCACATTGTCGAAGGCACCCTCGATATCTAAGAAAACACCCAAGCAGGATTGCTTTTGAGCAAATGCCTTCTCGATATCGTAAACAACTTTGTGTAAAAGAGTCACAGTGGACTTTCCTGATTGGTAAGTGTTATAGAGGAATGGCCTGAAGCCATGATCAAAGAAGCCTATGTTAATTAAGTTGTTTGACATTATACTTTTCTACAATTATTACTGTTCCAACCTCCGAAGTAAATAGACCTAAACTACAACTAGTCTTTAATTCATTGGAGTTGTGACAATTGGCGACGAGAAGTTACTCAGGAGAATCCAGATCAACCTCGTTTGAAGATGTCCAACCAGGATTTGAAGGACGCAATTCTCCGGCTCACCGAGCTGGTAGCAAGTCAGCAACAACAGATATCATTGCTCAACCGGGCCGGTCAAGTCAACCAACCGGGAAGTGAGAGGATTATCGAAACGCTGGCCACGGGAATTGAAGATTTCTATTACGATCCTGACGGTGGAGTATTTTTCGACGCTTGGTATGCCCGTTACGAAGACGTTTTCAAGGTCGACGGCAAGAATCTGGACGATCCGGCGAAGGTGAGGCTACTCTTGAGGAAGATTGGCACCAAGTTCCATGAGCGGTACGTCAACAGTATCCTGCCCAAGCATCCTCGCGATTTTGGCCTGGACGAAACGGTGAACAAACTCAAGAAACTCTACGGCCGACAGACCTCGCTCTTCAACGATAGATACCGCTGTCTCCAGTACATCAAGAACGATGCCGACGATTTTTCAAGTTACGCTGCCTCCGTGAACAAGCACTGCGAAGCGTTCCAGCTGTCCAAGCTTTCGGATGACCAGTTCAAGGCTCTTCGTTTTGTCTGCGGCCTACAGTCTTCACGGGATGCAGACATTCGGACACGTTTGATCAGCAAGCTTGAAGCTGAAGAAACTGCTCCTCCGGCGGAAGGTACGAAGCTGACACTTGAAAACCTTGTCGAGGAGTGCCATCGGTTCAACAATTTGAAACAGGACACGAAAATGATCGAGAAACCCGTTCCGGAGAAATCCATCGTCAACGCCGTTTCATCGAAGCTTGCGAAAAAGAAGAAACCAAAATCTCCATGCTGGCTATGCGGTGACCTACACTTCGTGAAAGAATGCTCCTATCAAGACCATTTTTGTGGCAAGTGCAAACGGAAGGGGCATAAAGAGGGATACTGCTCTACGGCGGAAACGAAATCCAGACCTGGAAGAAAATTCGACAAATCGAAGACGAAAGAGTATGTGAAGTCTAAAGGAATTTCGGTGAAGCGTATCGACCTCCAAGGAAAGAGGAAATTCGTCACTCTTGGAATCAACGGAAATCAGGCGACGCTTCAACTGGATTGTGCATCGGATATCACGATTATCGCTACACCGACCTGGGAAGCAATCGGGAAACCAGCTATCGAAGCCTCGGAGATCGCAGCTATCAGCGCTTCCGGTGACAGAATCAACATCGTTGGCGAATTCAAGGCCCAGCTTACCATCAAGAATTCAACAAACGAAGGTATTGTCTACGTGTCATCAAACCCAGATTTGAATGTCCTTGGAATAGACACAATCGAACTGTTCGATTTGTGGGCTGTACCCTTCAATTCGCTGGTGAACGCTGTCCATCAAAAGCCGCAAGACACCGTTGAGAAACTCCGTTTGAAGTTCCCCGAAGTGTTCCAGAGCTCACTTGGTAAGTGCACAAAAGCAAAAGTGAAACTATACCTGAAACCCGATGCCCGTCCAGTGTACTGTCCAAAACGACCAGTCGCATATGCAGCACTTCCAAAGGTTGATGCCGAACTCCAACGCCTTCAAGACAAGGGAATAATCTCTCCAGTGAAGTTTTCCGACTGGGCCACACCGATAGTCGTGGTCCGGAAATCTGACAACGTGTCCGTTCGAATTTGTGGCGATTACTCTACCGGACTGAACAATGCGCTAGAATCAGATGGACACCCACTTCCGCACCCTGACGATATTTTCGCTGATCTTGCAGGCTGCCGATATTTTTCCCAACTCGATCTTTCGGATGCGTACCTGCAAGTCGAGGTTGAGGAGGAATCGCAAAAGTACCTGACCATCAACACTCATCGAGGACTGTTCAAATACAACCGCTTGCCACCTGGAATCAAGTCCGCCCCCGGTGCATTTCAACGAATCATCGATAGCATGGTCGCCGGCATTCCAGGAGTTAAACCGTATCTGGATGACATCATGATTGCCGGTAGGACTAAGGAGGAACATGACCAACGTCTCAATGATGTTCTGGAAAGGATCAAGGCATACGGATTTCATTTGAGGATGGATAAATGTCGCTTTGGTCTCTCACAAATCAAGTTCCTAGGACACATCATCGATCAAGACGGCTTACGACCAGATCCAGCGAAGACAAGTGCTATTTCGCAGATGCCAGCTCCCAAGAATGTGTCGCAGCTTCGATCATATCTTGGAGCCATCAATTATTATGGACGTTTCGTCAAGCAAATGAAGGATCTACGAGCACCCATGGACTACTTGCTGAAGAAGAACGTTAAGTGGGAATGGACGGATAGCTGCCAGAAATCGTTTGAGAAATTCAAAACGCTGCTGAAATCAGACCTGTTGCTGACCCATTTTGACCCAAACAAGGACATTATTGTCGCAGGAGATGCATCAAAAGATGGCGTAGGCGCAGTTATTATGCATCGTTTTCCGAACGGATCAGTGAAGGCTATTTCGCATGTTTCAAGATCTCTCACCGCTGCAGAACAGAATTACGGACAAATTGAGAAAGAAGCCCTGGCTCTAGTGTTCGCTGTAACCCGCTTCCATAAGATGCTATTCGGTCGGAAATTTATTTTGCAAACGGACCACAAACCGCTACTCAAGGTGTTTGGAAGCAAGAAAGGCATTCCTGTATACACTGCCAACCGACTTCAACGTTGGGCTTTAACACTGATGCTGTACAACTTTGACATCCAATTTGTGAAAACTGAAGAATTCGGACATGCTGACTTGCTTTCAAGATTGATGAAGTGCCATGAACGAGTCGACGAGGAGTATGTCATTGCTTCTATACAGATGGAAGCCGATGTTCAAGCCGTTCTCAGTGATTCCACATCAAGTCTACCAGTGACGTCAGAAATGATCGCTGCTGAAAGCTCGAAGGATTCCGCTCTGAAATCAGTTATGCTTCACATAAACGAAGGTTGGCCCGAACATTCCACGGAGATTAGTGACGCAGCCGTCCAGCAGTTTTTCACTCGCCGGGACAGTCTTCAGATCGTCCAAGGATGCATCATGTTCGGAGATCGAGTTGTTGTTCCTGTTCGTTTTCGGAAACGCATTCTTCAGCAGCTACATAGAGGTCACCCAGGAATGGACCGGATGAAGTCGCTTGCAAGAAGCTTCGTCTACTGGCCCAAGATTGATGATGACATCGAAGGACTTGTCCGGTGCTGCAGATCATGTGCTGAAGCTGCCAAGTCACCTCGCAAAACGGATTTGGAATCGTGGCCTGTTCCATCGAAGCCGTGGGAGAGAGTGCACATCGATTATGCTGGCCCGATTGACGGTTTCTACTATTTTCTGGTAATCGACGCTTTCTCAAAATGGCCGGAAATTTTTCGTACACGAAGCACTACCACATCAGCGACGCTGGACATACTACAGGAAATCTTTGCAAGATTTGGTAATCCAAGGACACTCGTTTCGGACAACGGAACGCAATTTGTTAGCGCCCGTTTCAAGCAGTTTTGTGATGAAAATGGAATAACGCACTTGACAATTGCACCATACCATCCGCAGTCTAATGGACAGGCTGAGCGCTTCGTAGACACTCTTAAGAGAGGACTCAAGAAGCTTCGAGAAGGAGGAAAAACCACGACGTTTCAGCATCTTCAAACTTTACTGTCCGTCTACCGGTCGACCCCGAATCGAAGCGCACCTAATGGCAAGTCTCCTGCAGAGCTTTTCCTTGGAAGAACTGTCTCTACACCGTTAAATTTGCTGAAGCCTAGGAGAACTACCTCCGTAGCCGTGAACGACAAGCAAAACAAACAGTTCAATCGACGTCATGGGACCGTGAAAAGAGAGTTTTCTGCTGACGATCTGGTGTATGCGCAGATTCACCATCGAAATGTGACCACTTGGGTTCCTGGCAAGATCATTGAGAGGAAAGGTTCTGTGAACTACAATGTACTTTTGGACAATGGTCGTCTTATCCGCTCTCACACCAACCAATTGAGAGGACGTCATCTGGAAACTCATCTGGAAACTTCCTTCGAAGATGTCGATGCAGATCATCAGCTACCATGGACAATGCTGCTTGAAGAATTCAATATTCCTATCCCATGTTCAATCAACCGCAATGATCCAATCGATGAACATCCGCAGAATCCGGTGGAGGTTCAACAACCAACTGAAGAACTGCCACCTGAAGATATACAACCTGAAGAAATGCTACCTCCGCTAATTGAAGAAGATGTTCCTGCAGACAATGTTGAAGATAATGAACCCCAACCTACTAACAACCCGATACGAAACCGAAGGCTTCCTTCGTGGCTCTCACCATATGATCTTTTCTGAAGGGGGAGATGTTATAGAGGAATGGCCTGAAGCCATGATCAAAGAAGCCTATGTTAATTAAGTTGTTTGACATTATACTTTTCTACAATTATTACTGTTCCAACCTCCGAAGTAAATAGACCTAAACTACAACTAGTCTTTAATTCATTGGAGTTGTGACAGTAAGCATGTTGGTTCGCATGAAGAGGCACATTGGCCAGATGAACATCACGGATGTGATGATCGACTATGCGTTCTAAGCATTTCAGAAGAAAAGAGGTCAAACTGATAGCTCTGAAGCTCTTTGCTTCTTCATACGACGCGCGACCCACTTTCGGAATAAACTTCACAGTAATATCCCGCCAGGATTTGGGAATATACCCTGCAGCAAAACTGCAAACAAGTAGGCTCAGTGTACCAGTTATGGCCATAGTTGATTTTCAACCTATAAAGATACAAATCAACAAGAAAAAATCGTGAACAACAGATCACGAACACAAAAGATGATTGCAATCATTCAAACTTTACAATTTGCTCAAATTATGGCAGAAATAAATCATTTTCCTTAACTTTTCGGCTTCCTTGCACCCTACTTCGCCATAGTGTACCAGTTATGGCAACTCCCATAAGGAATGCATGTAAATAGTGCGAAGTGGAACCCAAATTAACAAATGTGTCCATAACTGGTACAGGGCTCCTATCATTGGCACACGCCGTAATAAATACTAAAAGTAATTTTGGCTCCGTTTCTATATTTTTCCTGTAAAGTATTAAAACAAATCAATCATTTGACTTATTGTTTACATTCGTCGGTCTTCTTCTTATTTTTGTAGAAATAGTTTTTCTTAGGTGGTGCGATAACTGGTACAGGCACCCTAGTTGTTTCAAAACATGTTTGAAATGATCAAATCCCTTCTGAAGCAAAATAGGATAAATCCCATCTGCCCCAGGAGATTTGAAAGGAGCAAAGCTATTAAGTGCCCACTCAATCGATTCTAAAGTTATG
>NC_085136.1:338052654-338177654 GCF_035046485.1 Aedes albopictus | reverse complement strand
TCGGAAGGAGTCCCAGAAGAAATCACTGAGAAAATGACAGTAGAAATCTCTGAAAAAATCCTTGAAATAATACTTGAAGGAATCCTTAAATTAATCTTGGGAGAAATCCTTTAATGAATCGTAAAAGGAATCCCTAACATAAACCCATTAAAAATAAATGACGAAATTTTGAGAGGCATCAGTGAAGGAATTCCTAAAGGAAACTCGGAAGAAAAACCTGAAAAAATCGCGGGAGAAAATCCAGGACAGGAATCCTGGAGAAATTTTTGATGGAATCCCGGGAGAAATCAATGAAAGAATCTCAGAATGAATTTCAAAGAAATCTCTAAATCTCTTATCCCGGGATGAATTCCTGAAGAAATCTTGGGAGGAATCGAGAAGAATCAATGAAGAAATCTTGGGAGAAATCCCGGCAGTAACTCCAGATCTTCCGTTGTCTGTCGCCTAAAACGAAGTTTTGGGAAGCTGTTAAGCCGGCTTCATCGATGGCCTGTCGACGACGGACCAGATCTTCACCGTACTGCAAATCTTCCAGAAATTCCGTTAATACCATGTCGCAACGCTTCACCTGTTCTTCGACTTCAAAGCAGTATTCGGCAGTATCGACCGCACAGAGCTATGAAAAACCATGGACGAGAACTACTATCCCGAGAAGCTTATCCGAATGTACTCACCTTAGCCCCAGTCGCATCAGGTTCGCCAGGTTGCCTATCGTCTCCGGAATGTCCAGCAGATCGTTGTGCTGCAGATCCAGAGCCGTCAGGTTGACACAGTTACCGATTTCGGCCGGCAGATGCTTCAGATGATTGTGCGATAGATCGAGCGTTGTCAGGTTCACCAGATGCCCGATGGCCGCCGGTAGTTCGTGGATTTTGTTCTCCCGCAGGCTGAGCATTGTCAGGTGCGAGAGGTTCTTCAGGTTGTCGCCCACCACCTTGATTCGGTTGAAGCGCAAATAGAGCGTGGTTAGGGTGTGCAGTTTGTAGATGACGTCCGGAATTTCCGAGAGTTTGTTGTGTCGCAAGTCCAGGACTTTGAGTTGTTTCAGGTTTTGCAAGGAGTCAGGCAGCGAGGTTAGGGAGTTTTCGTTAAGGGCTAGGGTTTTCAGATTGGAAAGACAACCGATTTCTGCTGGCAAAGAACTGATCTTGTTGCCGTATAGGTAGAACTCGATGAGACTGGTGCAGTCCTTGACTGAGGGCGGAATTATCGTGATGGAAGATTTGCTTAGGTCGAGCCTTTGGATGCCCTCTTCTTTGCAACGTTGAAACTCTTTGATCACATCGACGTCGGCCTGGATGGCTTTGCCCTTTTTGGTGGTGGGTTTCGGTTTGTTCGACTCCGGGTGCTTCACGGTGACCATCTTGGGACGGATTTCGGCCGGCATGTCGCTGTTGCTGCTGCTGCTACCGCCTGCCACTGAACTACCGCTGCCGGCACCCGTGTAGCTGCTGCTCGAATGACCCGACGTGCTCGTTCCACCAGAACTTCCCAAATTCATGCCTTGGGATCGTCGCACGGATTTCTTCGTGGGGTGTGTCTTGTCGTTTGCCGTTCGTTTATAAACTTAGGAAAGAAATAGAAAGTATAACGGAGCGCGAGAGAGAAAAATCGACGAAGGTTCCCGACCCGAAGGAACCTTGGTACGCCGAGTGTCGATGAGTGGCTTCAATCACAACTTTGCAATTTTCGGTGTATTGTTCGTGTATTCTCAATTATCCATCTTTCGGTGAAAGATACGATGATTTAGCTCGATCTGAAATTCGGAAAAAAAAGTTCACAATTATTAATTATTTATCAGGCAATTTATTCAAACAGTACTAATAATTTGTACTGGGCGAAACTGTCTTTTGAGTGACAAGCTTGGACGCTTCTGATTCGAACGTGAAAGGTCATGGGTTCAATCCCTGGCTCGTGTCTTTCCACCTGCTTTGTATTTTTCTACCTGCCTGCCTATTACTTCCCTCCTCTTCTTATATTGATCTGCAAACTGACGTAGCAGACGCCATTCTTCCCTAAAAATAGAAGATCGTCAACTCTAACACACCGAAGATCCCGAAGATAGTCGCAGGCAGCTTTCTCATTGGCTCCTTGTGTAAGTGTAGCTCATCTGAAGAACCGAATGTCAGTCTACGCTGAAAAGTTGATCGATTGATCACCACCAGCGGATGGTCGAAAAAGATGAACACAGACCAGGGAGACTCCCTGGAGCAGATAGAAATCCAGCTAGATAAAAAAAATCACTGGAAAACATGTCCATCAATCAACCTGGATACACCAAAGAACTCCGAGATGGAAGATATTTGGGAGGATATTGGAGTAAACGCCACTATCCCATAAGCTGCGGCTAAATTATGTGAACTTCTGAACCCAAACCGGGTAGAGCTTCTGAAAAAAGCTGTTAGATCAAGACTACCACAGGGAAGATAGTGGCACAAATTTCCCAAACGGAGGGGAGCGTGCCTCTGGAGCCGATCTACCGACGGCAAGGAGGAGGCCTATAACCTTGCTCAAAAACCGAGAGCGCCTTCGTAACCAGAATCAGCGGAAAAGGCCCACAGCTGATCTATCTAGTGGGGATAGAAAACAACACCTAAAGAAAACGGCATTCATGTCTACAGCTAGGCTACACACGGCCGGCAGTAGGCCTACCAACGTTAAATCGGTGAACAATTAACTACAAAGAGACAACCAAGGGCCCGGGAATATGAATGTCCAGGATAAACTCAAGAAGGTCTCAGCTGGACATCCTGATCCGTGAGACGAAGAAAAGGGGACTAAGGTCCCGAGAAGAGGAGGTGAGAGTACTCAGCACAGGAATAGCACTCCACTACTCAAAAACCTCTTTACACGGAAGTTATGAGCCAAACACGAATAGGAATAATTCTAAAGGATTATCCAACGACAACTCTTACCACACAACAACTGATTTTGATCCAAGACATCATAATCAACAAAGTAGTTGAGAAGCGAGAAACAGCAGTAAAACCGATTTTTATAGTTTGCACGATAAAAACAGGCTTCCTGGTAAGCTACTGCCATGACCAGGCCACAGTCGACTGGTTAAAAACTCTCAGCAAACATGTGTGCGAGGGTGAGTTCTTAGCAGTTAACGGAAAGGATATTCCTAGAACGGAAATCGTGGTTGCCTATCTGCCAAAAAGCGCCATGAAATCCAATGAGATTATGATAGCATTCATAGAAATCCAGAACGACCGAGCAAGAACTCTTGGAGAGTTCTCCGGAGAACTTTCCAATGAAACGACTTCGAACTGTAATACTGACAGCAAAAAGGATCAGGTGAGAACATCAGACACCGTCGAGTACTGAACTTCATAAAGGAACAGCTAGACTGAATCCGAAAAAAAAGATGGCAATCGTGGAGCAAGGAACAAAGGTTCAAGTTCAACAGAGAATAGAAAAGGTTGCCCTTGTAGACCGGAAATACCCCAGAAAGCCATTCCAAAAACAGGTCGATTAACCGCCAATCAAAAAAGGCCACGCATAAAAGCTTTACGGGAAGGTTTACTAAAGAAGACTTCGACCTGGTGTTAGTACAGGAACCGTGGGTCAACAATTACAGAGTGCTGGAAATCTCAGTACAATCAAAATGTAAGTTACTCCATGATGACAGCCATCTCTCCTCGAGGATGGCTATCCTAGTAAATGAAAGGATTAATTTCACTTCCATTACAGAATTCATCGAAAGAGACATCGTAGCCACCGTAGGATGAAGGTTCGAACCGTTACCTCTGGTCTGTAGTGAACGTAGCATCAGCTTACATTCCTCCTGGTGATGAAGCAGAAACTCCACTGTCACTGATCATTGAGTTTGTCAACGGCTGCAGACAGCGAAATGACGCCAACGCTCACCGCACTGGCAATGTGTGGGGAAGTAGTGACGTCCACAAACGAGGTAAGTCCCTTTTAGAATATATACTAATAACGTTGATGTATGCAATATGGAGAAGAAACCAACTTTTGTTAGCTCGAGGCGACAAGAAGTACTTAATTATAGTCAAATACTAACAGATAGGCTTTTCTCTTGGGGCGTATCCGACGAGTAATCTCTCTCAGACCACAGACATATCATCTTCTCGATAGAGAAGAGAGAAACACTGAGAAACTTCTATGGAGACCTCAGGAACACCAAATGGGATCTTTATAAGCAAAGTCTTGTGACCAAACAACCCTTGCTGGACAAAAATATAAGAACAGCAGAATACCTAAGAGTAGCTTCTAGAATAGCCACAAGCAAAATTGTTCAATCATATTATAAAAGTTGCCCACAAATGAAAAGAGTTTTAAACAGGAAAATTTCTTGGAACAACGCTTTGTAAAAGATGATGAGGAACGGAGGAAACTCTTTAATCGAGCAAAACCAACGTCGGATTGGAACCATTATAGAAAAGCTCCTCTAACCGAATTTAAACTCTACACGAAATTAGAAAACGCAATCGCAAACAATGAAAATTCATGTGTGAAAGTATCCAATGGCTTAGAATAGCACTACGGACCCCCTGTTCCGGGGGTAAAAGTCCACCAAACAGGGAACCCCAATCCAAGGTGTCAGGCGACCCGTGCTGAGGGATGAATGTTTTGAGGGGGTTTAAAACATGCTCGATCTTTAACGGAGCCCGTAACGTGGGTAGATCTCCCTTTTGAGTTGCGTTACGGAGTAAGATCTACCAAACTGAACCCTGGTGACATCGCTTGTTAAGCTAGGGTAATGCGTTTTGGTAATAAGGATTCATGGCACAAAGCCCTTGTTACTAGTGACAGTTTCTAAAATTGCATTTATTTGGTCTTACGGATAGTTAAAGACCCGGTTTGTCCTCGCTGAGACTATACTTGAAGTAAGGAAAACAAACATGCTTTGCGTATCTAATTGCGTAATAACCTACTAAGGACTGATAAGTACTGGTGATACAAGGACTCACGTGATTTCTTATTACCGAACACATTCTCTAATTTGACATCGTTTTGCAACTAGCCTAAAGCCCCGGGTTTTTCAATGTTGTCCTGGGACTAAACTAGAAGCAAGACACGGATGAAGCCAGAGTTCCGATGCATGGACAAATATCAGTGCTACCGTTTTGTTTATCTCAGAAATAGAATCGATTATGTGTGATTAAGGGCGCACTTTCGCTGGGATTTATTTCCCTGTGAAAACGGTACTTTTTCATCACATTCAATTTCTCGAACCTCTGAGGTAATAAAACAAGATCTGTACAGAAATCGATTCTTCATTGCCTCTCAATGACAATGGAGTAGTACGACATGCACTAAATACTAAGGATACGGGTATTGCCACAAAAGATCTAAATACTGGTCGCAGTGGCTCATCCGAACAGAAAAAAAAATCCAATGCACTTTAGGCCACTCTTCCAAGTCCTTTCCAAGGAACACTCAGATGGCCTTGGCAATCTAAAGAGGGGCGATGGTATTCTTACAATATGTCCTTTAGATACGCTGACAAGCATCAAGAAACAGTCCGATAATATGTACTCTTATTGTTGTGAAGAACACCATTCTGTCCAGTTTGATTCCGAGTAGTGAAGACATCATTGAGCACGTTTGGAGCAGTTTGTATCTATCCCACCAGATAAAGCATCGGATGTACAAACAACAAATCGTCCTATCGCCAGCATGGAATCTGTAATCTCCTCTCTCGGGCACAACGCAGTTGCTGTGTTTGGTGACTACAACCGGCCAGGGCTTCGTTGGATACGGAAAAGGAGCACTCCTGTTCGATGCATATCGCAACTTCATCCTTGACACAGTCAAACGCGATATTGGTTGACGGAATGAGTTCAAACAACATGCGTCAACTGAACCACATGAGGATTCGCATTGGAAATACGTTGGATTTGTTGTTCGTCAATGAAGAGCTGGTGGATGAATTTACGATAGAAGATGTTGTAGAACCCATCTTGCCAATCGACGTCTACCATCAACCCTTCTCGTGTGATCAACTATTGTAAACCTCTGCTTAAAGTATATGTTTGTGACAGAATGCACGAATCTCGACGATGCCATTGAGAACTTCACGAGTATTCTTCAAAATGCTTTTATTTAGGGAATCGCGCCACTAACAAATATTTATACACGTAACACTGCTTTGTACCTTACTCCTACCGCGCTGTATATGGCGTCTATTTGCCGACCCTGCCCGAGGTTTGCCAGACAAAAACACGCAAATCGTCGAAATACTTCTCCATGGAAAAATCCATGCTGGCTCGTAGAAATGTAATACTTTGTCTGGAAAAACAAATGCTCCGAGATAATAATTTCAAGCATTCCTTCTGACGACACCTCGGCACACATACAGACGCAGTATCATAATGTCGAGGCCATAATATCCCAGGACTTTATGGACCATTTTTTCGTGGCATAACGTCCGAACATACAGATGTGCCACAAAGTCCTAGAAAAGAAGGCACATAGGATATTTTGACGCATCCGAGCTTTTGGACATTATTTCGCAAACAAAAAAACGCAACATGACGACCGGCCTCTCGAATCAAGTCTGTTCAGAAGAAATGTGTAAGATTTGCGCCGTGGAATGATCCGCACAATCTGTCACGGTATGAGAGTCGATGTCAACTAATTGGGTTGGATACGTTGATGCAGAGAAGGAAACGAGCTAAGGCTATCTTCATAGTTAAACTGCTTGCTGCTGAAATTGATGCGCCAAACTTGCTGGTGCTGGTTAGCGTTAATGTTCCTGGTTATCATGCTCGCTGACCCTAATTCCTTAGGTTGCCTTTCAGACGGTAGGATTATATTTCTCAAACCTTTGGAAGTAAAGTTCAAACATCACTTCCAAGGCTCAGTGGCTTCTGAATGAAAATGAAAGGGGACAGTTGAGGGTGAATCATGGACGAACCATGAACTGATGTGATACACTCGATATGTCCCGATGAGTCTCTAGGTACATCGGAAATTATGCGATTTATAACGTTAACTTAGAAGTGATGAGTCTCTCTTAGGACAAAACAAACATCTTCATTCAAGAATATCGTAGTACCCTAGATTGATTAGGAATAACTTCAACAGTATTACTTCGGATGTTTCCGGCAGTTTCATCATCTTCGTTATGAACGGTTTCTATTGCCTAAATTGCCAGAAACTTAGTAGTATAATCCAGTTCAATTGGGAATGTTTTGAGGTCAACTTGGAGTTCAACAGGTTTTAGGAATAAAAAACCCTGACGAAAAGAACAAACCTGCCGAAATAGTCATTTATGTGACGAGTTGCAAAAAGCTGTTTTTTTTTTCAGCATGAGTCGTACATTTATCCGACGAGGCTTGCCGAGGGGTGGTCTGGAAATCCCAAAAAATGATGGACGTAATATTTGAATCTTCCCTTATCTGGGTTACAGCTGATACCAGTCACCAGCCTGTTCTTCATCATCTTGTCCATTCCTCGCTGGTTCAAGTGGCCCAACCTTCGGTGCCACAGGTCATTCGAAGTCGTAGCACTCATTCTTGCTGATGATTTTTCCAGCTTCACTTTTATCTCGTACAGTCCACAGGCCCATATAGCCGAGGCGGTAAACGCACGGGTATTCAGCATGACCATGCTGAGGGTGACGGGTTCGATTCCCGGTCGGTCCAGGATCTTTTCGTAAAGGTAATTTCCTTGACTTCCTTGGGCATAGAGTATATTCGTGCCTGCCACACGATATACACATGCAAAATGGTCATTGGCAGAGGAAGCTCTCAGTTAAAAACTGTGGAAGTGTGCTTGACCATCTCCAGAGTCAGGTTTTCTTCCGGGATATTCTCTAGAACGGTCTCTAGTGGATCATTCCTGTCCGGAAGGGTCTGGAACAAAGAAATCACCGCATCCGCTTCATCGATTTTTGCGCCAGCCGTCTTCAGTTGTCGGATGAGATCTTCAAACGCCATCAGATGAGCTCGCATGGACTTTCCTTCTTCTAGCTTCAAGCGGTTCAGCTGCTTCCGGAGTAGATTCTGGGTGCCGATAGACTTCTTCGCAAAAGTATTTTCAAGTGCCTTCCACATGTCCTTGGCGGAGTTCTGTTCACTTACAACCTCCAGTACCTCGTTGGCCAAGAAATTCACAATATGGGCCTTGGCTTTACGATCCGCTTCGTCAAACTTCGTTCTCTCTGCTGCAGCCGCCGGAGGGTTCTCCGTGAGAGTCTTCAACATACCAGCAGAATCCAGGAACATCCGTACTCTGTAGCTAAAGTTCTGGAATCCTGGTCTCCGCCATCGAGTTGTGGAATTCCGTGTCCCGATTCTCGCGCGTGGGTGCCCATAACCTTTTTAAGGGACGACTCGAGTAACGAATAACGACGAAGGTTAACAAACGAAAATAGTTTATTCAGGAAATACATCTACTGTATGACTTGAGGTCTGGCTTGTGAGTAACATAATCATTACACAAACTTGTTAAGATAGTTTAACCGAATTTGATGTAATCAAATTTTTACACGCACGTTATAAGAACGTACATTAGTATGAACGTATCTAATATTTTCCCTTCTTTGATTAGTTAAAAACTTTGATGCACACATTTCACGCTTAGAAAACCACTCTCATAATTTTAGCTTCAATTTTGTGTCCAGCAACAACACTAAAAAATATAGAAATTTATTTGCAATTAAACAGATTCATATGAAAATGTTCATTAATTATAAAGGATATACACCTATGTGAAAATTACGATCCTCCATGGAGGAGGATCCCCATATCGAAAATTGTAACACCAAAATGAAAGCCATACAAAATAATATACGTTTCCTCAGAGCACTTTTCAATTAGTGGCCTCGAGATACATTTCTTCAATCAGTGCAGAATGAGCACTACACTATACTGTGGGCCGTGGGTCTCTTGCTCAATGCTTCCCGTCCCGAGACATCCCCCGCGCCCACGAAGATCTCCTTCCATTTGCATGCATCCACAAAAGTCAAGGAGAAAGAACCGAGTTCAAACACACAGAGATGATAGTGAGCAAAGGCCAAGGTGGAATGTCGTTTTGGCATCGATCACCGGGAAAAGACCTTCATCGCCAATGTTCTTCACTATTCCACAGCTAGCTACACCAATCGTGGCCAACTCGATATTACTCCTCAATATCTCTGCTAGCTAGCTAGGAGTACGAGGACCCATGTATCGGATTGCAATGATGATAGCTGTCAAAAAAACGGGAGAGGAAATTTTTATTCCAATCTTCAGCTCCTTTTCACTCACGGTCGCCTTCTTCGTCGTCATTTTCCACTCCATGTAAAAAAGGAGGGTTCATCATTACCAATTTGAAGAATATTACAAGCTCACAGCACCAAATTTCACTGTTTCAATACGTTTTTCGCTTCCGCACTATCCCAATAAGCAACAAAACTATCGTATTCTTACATTTTTACTAGTCGCAATCTTTGGATGAAATTTTCTTCACACTAATCTGGCAGTCAATTGATTCTTCAAAAAACCAGACACTGGGGAAGTTAAAATTGTACGTCGTTCTCCTCTGTATGCCTTTCGCGACTGTGATACTATGACTGGCGAGCAGCAAGGAGCAAAAATACCTATAAAATGCAAGCAAGTACAGATTTTTTTTGAAGAGAGTTTCTCCTACAGATGTACAATAATTTCTCTTTCTCCCAGGCTAGATAATGAGAGAGCCTCTCAGATCTCGGACCGCATCTCGTTTGTTTGTAGGAGGCAGACATGTTTTGCCATTGAATCATCAACAATATCATCTCCGTGATTTTCAAATGTGTTTGTGTTTGTAACTGGTGCTGGTTGTATTTTGTTATTTTTATGCCAGTGTACTTAAGGCGAAAAGCTTCGTAATCCATACGCGAGTACAGAATACCGTATGATTGTTTAAACTCTCTACAAATTTGATAAGATCCTTTTTTCAGATAGGACCTATTGGAATGTTGGGCCAGAACAACTTGAACCGTTATATCAGGGACAGACTGGTGGTATTCGTACCATGGTACAAGTTGTCAAGAAAATTATTACAAGGCTGTCTTGACTGAAGATAATAATTAGTATAGAACTCGTTTCAAGATAATTGTACCATGGTACGTATACCACCAGTCTGTCCAAGGCATTACAGCTCGTTGAAGGCTAGGTAACGCGTAATACAGACTATTGGGGTCACTAGAACCTGGGAAATAAGAGGCTTCGTTGACCATTGATATAGACGTCGCCACGTTGAGCAGCCTTTCTGATGAAGCATGATGAATGTCATTATGATTACTTGATGGGTTGTGTCAATCGGTTTTGGCGACTGCGATACTTAGATCTATACCACTTCATCGACATCAAACGTTGCTCTTAGCTAGGCACTGCCTCTCAAGTGCTTCTTGAGCGGCCACTGAAATGGCCATAGTCTGTTGAAGTTTGCAGGGTGAGGAAATCACACTACGAGATTGAATCCGTCCGGTACTCACTGGACGTAGCTCAATCAGCATCAATGTATTCTTTTCAATCAGGAAGCGGTTAGATGTGTTTAACGATGCATAGCAGCGGATAAATGCGGATTTCAATTAGCTTGTTGTTTTGGTACAGCGGTGTCGCAACCTGCTGTACCAAAACATGCTATATGAATCCTGTAGAATGTTCTAGAACTTTCTTTCATTCCATGAATAAGAACCCTGTAACAGTCGTTTATGAACAAATATTGGTTACATAGTATACATTTTGGCGCTTCTCAACGAGATGCCACACATTGATTGATTCAAAAGCTTCTAAGGAAACTTCGAGATATTCTCCTTCCAGAGGATTCTAGGATCTCCTCAGTTCATTGGAAAAACTAATATAAGTCTTAAAATTAAACACAACAACAATCACAACAACACAACAATCTTTATCTTCGAAGAAAGATAATTGTCAGAAGGATCGAAAAAATATACATTATGTTTGGAACGTGGCTAGCCACGTTGGGTCTGCTAGACATATATACAAAATCCGAGAGTTGTCTGTCCTTCTGTCACGCTTTGAAATGTTTCACAGTATGAAAGCTATCATAATCATTGCACTGTAGCATTGTACTCCGATATGCAGAGCATGCTCGATGATCTTGCCAGTCACTCCTCAGCGGCAGGCCTTACCATCAACGTCAACAAGACGAAATCGTTGATGTAAACACGGTCAACCCTTTCAGCTTTACGGTAGCTGAGCAAACAGTAGAGAATGTTGAAAGCTTCTAATATCTTGGTAGCCAAATGGCGTCTGCTAGTCATATATATAAAATCCCAGAGATAACCTTCCGTCACGCATTGAAATGTTTCATTGAAATGTTTCACACAGTATGACAGCTATACATTTCATTGCATTGTTT
Source organism: Aedes albopictus (assembly GCF_035046485.1). Classification (NCBI taxonomy): domain Eukaryota; kingdom Metazoa; phylum Arthropoda; class Insecta; order Diptera; family Culicidae; genus Aedes; species Aedes albopictus. The sequence goes on along the minus strand of NC_085136.1, from coordinate 338,166,332 downwards.
CATCGTTACATTGTCACATTGATGCATCGTTGCGTTGGTGCATCGTTGAATTGTTGCATTAGTGCATTGGTGTATTCTGCCGTGAATCGCATACCTGTCTCATTTGCATAGGAAATCCAGCAAAGATGGGACTGATATGCGATGCACGGCAGTATTGCTGTATCGTTTCATTGATGCCTCGGTACATCGCTGCATTGTTGCACCGTTGTATTGGTTGCATAATTGTATTAGTTGCAAAAGATTCGTAAAGCAGTGCATTGCTGTATCAATTCCGTAGAATGTTCTAGAAGTTTCTTTCATTCCATGTAAAAGAACCCTACAACAGTTGGTGATGAACAAAGACTGGTTACATAGCATACCTTCAGGCGTTTCTCAACGAGATGCCCAATGCTGAATGAAATGTTTCACACGTCAATTGATTCAAAAGCTTCTAAGGAAACTTCGAAAATTTTCCTTCCAGAAGATTCTCGGATCTTCTTGATTCGATGAAAATACTAATACATTTGAAAAGTCTTAAAATTAAACCCACAATCTTAACCTTCATAGAAAGATAATTGTCAAAAGGATCGAAACAAATATACATTATTTTTGGAACGTGGCTAGCTACGTTGGGTCTACTAGTTAAACAATAATTTCGCATCTCAAGATTCAACACCTGCTTTGATTGCATGTACTTTGGTTCTGAGACTTTTGTGTATTTATTGCACGCACACCAATGCGAGTAGTTTCAAGTGCAAGCGCGCAGCATACAAAAGCTTTCTCACGGTTCACACACACCAACACATATCGTCTCTCGCACGTTCTCACCCGAGAGAAAAACAGAAAAATTAACACAAATTCCTACAACAACTTTCAGCCCACCCCAATCCATTTGATGTGGGTACCAGAATTTTCACTGCACGGATTTTCGCAAGACTTACCGATTGATCACCATCCGTGCACCAACGCAAGTTTATCAACGAATGCGTTTTTCAACTCGCTTATCCGTTTCTTCTTGGGACAGCAATATTTACTAGTACTGGTTGTTTGCTTCGTGACTTCACCGTCGAGGAGCAGCACAACACAAACGAAGTCGTCACTCGTCCGTCCAAGTCTCAAAACTTTCTCGCACACTGCTGACCGGGCTGACTCTGACTGTGCAAATGACTCACCGAAACACAGCGAAAAACAACGTTGAGAGAGAAGATCCGAAAAGCTCTTCTGAATGTTTTTCCTGCACGCTAAGGAACATCGACACACCAAAATTGAATGACTTTATTTAGTACAAAATAATAAAAAGCTGCCTGTCTGTCTGTCTTGTCTGTCTGTCTTGTCTGTCTGTCTTGTCTGTCTTGTCTGTCTGTCTGTCTGTCTGTCTGTCTGTCTGTCTGTCTGTCTGTCTGTCTGTCTGTCTGTCTGTCTGTCTGTCTGTCTGTCTGTCTGTCTGTCTGTCTGTCTGTCTGTCTGTCTGTCTGCCTGTCTGTCTGCCTGTCTTTTTTTTTTTTTTTTTTTTTCTTCTAAACCATAGGGGGATAAATTTGCTCATCAGACACCCTAACAGGAAGGTTAGGGTAGTGTGGGGATGAGGCCGTCTTCTACAATGCCGGTAGAAGCCAGGACTACTCTCTCCTCGACCCACTAAAACACATTCCTATGGTCGCCAAACCCTACGTCTCTCCGGAACCACCAAGAAGGTATTGCTTCAGAGAGGGGCTAGTGCATATCGCACCCTCAAGGTTAGCTGCCGTAGCCTAGCAGCAACGAACATCGATGACTCGCTCTGGAGAGTCCATCACGATAGCATGCTGGCGCTTAGCCAGTTTCCCGAGTGGTCCTCGCCACTCCCTTTGTCCTCGGAAGGCGGGCAGGGTCAACCCCGCCCGCGCCCTACTGCTGAGCGGACATCAAGAACTGATGCCCACGTGCAACCCGATCTGACCTGCCCGCAAAGGAAGGGTATCACTACCCTTCAGGCCCTATCAGATGCACCCGTAGGTTGCAGACAGCAGGATCTCGCCTACCCCGACCCTTGCCGGGGACCCCTTTCCAACCGCGGGCTCAGATCCAACCCAGTAGACCGACGCCACGACAGCACCGCTACCGGGACTTCCTCTCCGCGGCCACTTAATCGCTGTAAGGGTCGATCTCGACCGCAGGGCACCGGTATGACCTACGAAGCCGACTTCAAACCCCTGGACCACCTCTTGTACTGCATCTGGACTAGCCATTCTCCGAGTCCACGCGCCACCTCCTCTGTAGCTCCCAGACGATATGGGTGATAGCCGTTGAAACGGCATTCCAGCTAATCTCATCCCTACACATTCTCTGGACCAAGTTGTCCGGAGTTGTGTCCTCCCCGCATGTGGCAAGCATGCGGTCACGCATTGTGCGAAAACGCGGGCACACGAACAACACGTGTTCCGCCGTTTCCTCTAAACCATTGCACACTGGGCATTCGGGAGAATCCGCATGCCCGAAACGGTGTAGATACTGTCGGAAGCAACCATGACCTGTAAGGACCTGTGTCAGGTGGAATGAAACTTCCCCATGGCGCCTATTAATCCAACTATCTACCCTCGGTATCAACCTATGGGTCCACCTTCCTTTGGTGGAACTGTCCCACGCGCGCTGCCATTTGACCATAGAGGCCATCCTGACAGTCTTGCGTATGCCTCTTGTGCCGCGCATTTCGAAGCACTCCATGTCCTCACTGATAAGAATGCTGATAGGCACCATACCAGTAATGACACAGAGAGCGTCGTGTGACACGGTACGGTACGCGCTTGCAACCCTCAGACACATAAGCCTGTAAGTATTGTCAGATTTCTTGAAACGTAAACACCGCGCGGTCGTTGAAATGTTTCAAAAAGGGGCTTTGCACAAAAGTTCACGCGGTCTATCGTTTTCGAAAGGAACAGCCGCACCGTAGGAAACGCCGCAATGTTATTTCCCATAAGGATGGAGTAAATAGGGAGTGAAAACCGCGGCTGTACCTTTCGGAAGCGATAGGCCGCGTGCACTTTTGTGCAAATCTCTCAATACTTTCCAGCTTCCGTCGGTAGCATTCAGTACTTAGCGCGGTACCCCACGCCGGGCCGCCATACCTAAGTATGGACGTAGCAACACTAGCCAAAAGCTTGCGCTTACTGGCGTACACCGCTGAGCTATTGGACATCATCCGGGACAGTGCCGCAATAGCTGTGGAGGCTCTTTTACAGGCATAATCGACGTGGCTACCGAAGGTAAGCTTATCGTCGATCATCACGCCCAAGTGCTTGACAGAGCGCTTCGACAGGATAGTGCATTCTCCTACACTGATCTCCGTCTGCTGTGCCGACTGCATGTTGTTAACAACCGTCACCTCTGTCTTGTGGTGAGCCAGCTCCAGTTTTCTGGACCGCATCCACGCCTCCACAACCTTGATCGAGTGGTCGGTAGTCAACTTCACCTCCTCGATCGTTTCACCGTAGACTTCGAGCGTAATATCGTCGGCAAATCCGACAATCACCACTCCCACTGGGTACTCTAACCTCAACACCTCGTCGTACATGACATTCCATAACACCGGACCCAGGATGGAATCTTGCGGGACTCCTGAGGTTATGTGAAAGCACTTCCGACCCACCTCCGTGTCGTATACTAGTACGCGATTCTGGAAGTAGCTTCCGAGAATCTTGTACAAGTACTCCGGTATCCCCAGACGCAAGAGCGCATCGGCAATAGCAGCCCAACTGGCGCTATTAAATGCATTCCTTACATCCAGAGTCACTACCCCGCAGAAGCGAATTCCCCTCCTCTTAGGCTCGAGTGCTTTCTCGGCGGTTTTTGTAACCGACAAGATAGCGTCTACGGTGGACCTCCCCTTCCGGAAGCCATACTGGTTGCTCGAGAGACCATTCACGCCCTCAGTGAACTTCAACATTCTATTGAGGATGATCTTTTCGAGCACCTTCCCCGCCGTGTCAATCAAGCATATTGGTCTATATGCCGACGGGTCTCCGGGTGGTTTCCCCGCCTTTGGCAATAGTACCAGGCTCTGCCTCTTCCAAGCTTCTGGGAAAACTCCCTCGTCCAGGCATTTCTGCATAGCAGACCTGAACATCTCGGGAGCTTCTGCAATAGCTACTTTTAAGGCCAGGTTCGGAACTCCGTCCGGACCTGGGGCCTTACCTACGCTAAGGGACTTAGCTATCCCCGCAAGTTCCACATCGGTGACCCTTTCCTCATCGCCAGCCCCAGTCCCCGGCTGTCCTACGAAAGGAGGCCAAGGACTAGGATCATGACGCGGAAAAAGTCCTCCAATGATCCCCTCCAACATCTCTGGAGATTGCTCTGTAGGAGCCATCACACCTCTCGTCTTGGCCATAACGATCCTGTAGGCATCACCCCACGGGTTCGTATTGGCACTCTGACAGAGACCCTCAAAGCAGGCCTTTTTGCTTGCTCTTATCTCGGTCTTGAGCGCGGCTTTTGCAGCGGCGAACACCACCCGCCGTTCGTTTCGCTCTTCCTCTGATCGTGCTCGCTGCATCCGCCGCCTAGCCCGTAGGCAGGCGCGGCGCAGGTCCGCAATCGCGTCGGTCCACCAGTAAGCCGGTGGCCTCCCATTACTCTCCTAGGCATGGTCGCATCACACGCACGTGAGAGCACCGCTACCAGCTCGTCGCCGTCTAAACCGAGTAAGTTTCGCTCACGGCGGAGCGCTTCCCTAAATACCTCTTCGTCGAAGTATGATGTCTTCCACCTACGAGGGCTTGGCCTTGGCCTAGCCGCCTCTTCTTCTATCCGCTGTCTGCTGTTGTTGTAGTCGATACTGTAGCGAACCGCCAGGTGGTCGCTGTGAGTGTAGCCATCATCTACTCTCCAGTTCGAACTACTTGTTAGGCCAGGACTACAAAAGGTCACGTCAATAATTGACTCCGCTCCGTTTCGACTATAGGTACTCTTGGTACCGACGTTAGCCAAGTCGACATCTAAGATGGCCAGTGTTTCTAGCAGGATCTGACCCCGCTGGTTCGTGAAACGGCTTCCCCATTCCACAGCCCAGGCATTAAAGTCACCCGCTATTACCCCCGGCCTTCGCCCTGTTAGCACGGTCGTTAAGCGGTCCAGCATTTGCGTGAACCGCTCGATCGGCCACCGCGGAGGCGCATAACAGCTACAGAAGAAGACCCCGTTTACTTTGGCGACCACGAAGCCCTCATAGGTAGTAGACACCAACTCCTGCACGGGGTATTTACCCGTCGTCCATATCGCCGCCATTTTCCTGGTCCCATCCGAGGCCCAGTTGCCGTTGCCGGCGGGTACTCGGTATGGGTCCGAAATGATGGCGATATCCGTCTCCCACTCAGAAACCGCCTGACAAAGCAGTTGCTGAGCCGCATCACAGTGGTTCAGGTTCAGCTGCGTTACCTGCACTGTGATTTGTTGCTCACTGCGGCTTTCTTAAAGGCCGGGCACCCTGGACCACCCATCGCATGTCTGTTTTTCGAGGTTTTCCCGGTACAGATCATGCAGATGGGCGGACTCGTGCAGCTTTGGGCCTTATGACCTTCAGCGCCGCATCGCCTACACAGTTTGCGCCTGTCGGGGCCTTTGCAGTCCCACGACTTGTGTCCTGGTTCCAGACACCTGAAGCAAACCTCAGGTGGCTCGTGGAATGTCAGGTGACATACACACCAGCCCACCTTAATACTCCCTACTTTAATGGACTTTTTAACGTCCGCCACAGGTAGCTGAACCAGAGCTATCTGTGTCCCTGCTGGCCCCTTCCGCAGCCTGACGGCTGTGGCGGCCACCTGAACATCGCACTGTTGCCGCAGTGCCGTGACGAGCTCTTCCGCTTCGGTGATCTCGTCTAGGTCTTTGACCTTCAGAGTCGCCTCATGCGTAAGAGCCCTCACCTCCACTCCATCACCAAGGACCTCTTCTGCCAGCCTCTTGTAGGCGGCGCCCTTGTGATCCTTCTCGCGCTTAAGCTCCAGGATCATTTCGCCCGTACGAGTACGCCTGATACTGCGTACGTCGGCTCCAAGACCCTCGAGCTTGGCGTCGCACCTCATCGCCTTCAAGACGTCCGAGTATTTCGACTGTTCGGTCTTGATGACGATAGCGTCACCTTTTTCGCGCCTGGCACCTGCCTTCCTACGCCTTGGCTTGGCGACCTGCACTTCTGCCTGCGGATTCCCCTTCTTCTTCCTCTTCCGCTCTACCTTTGTCCAAGGAGGGTCCTCTCCTTGGATCACCCTGCTCTGTGGCTGCTGAGGGCCCACCATTGGTCGCAACCCCTTGTTCCCATCATTCCGGGACGGGCCGGCCTTTTCAGGCCCACCCTTCCCAGCTTTCCGGGAACCCTGGCTGGGGTCCAACTTTCCAGCGTTACCACCGGCTTTCGGGGTTATTATACGCCTGGCCTTGCGGGCGCCGCCAGACAGCTCCTCACCTGACGGCTGCCTCGCCCGCTTCTGCGAATGCTTGTCGCTTTTGTCGCGAGCATTCGCTTCCACTTTCTTCGGACTACCCGCGAAGGAGAAGGCCTCCGTTTGTGTAAACTTAGACGCTTTCTCCTTTGCGGGTTCCGCCGCTGCTGCAGCCAGCAACGCGACCGCGTGCTCCTGCTTGGCCTCATCGACAGTCGCTCTAAGCCGAAGCAAGGCCGTTTTCAGGTCCTTGCTTATATTCGACTTAGTTGTCGCGAACTCGATAATTTTGCCAAGCTGCTGCTCAGCTACCTCCAATGCGGGCCGTCCTTTTCCTGCAACTTGGCTGATGGCCCTCAGCAACCATGCTCCGTCCATGACCTCCGCCGGCTGGCTTGCCGTGGAGTGGACAGGAGCTCCCACGCTCGAGCTGCGTAAGCAGCTTCCAGCACCTGACTCCTCGCTTCTCCTTGTTGGAGACCGCATCAACCCGCTTCTTGCGAAGGGGTTGATCGCACCACTACTACCTGCTACACCTTGTTTTTGAATTTGTTTGTTAGTACTCATATTTAATTCCCACGAGTCGCACGAGAAAGAATGTCCACCACGCCAGAGCTCTGCATTAACGCGGTAAGGGACAGCTTACTGTGGGGGGTGCCCAGGTGCCCCACAGGCTCCGTTAAAGATCGAGCATCTTTTTCACCCCCTCGATCACTCATTCCTCGGCACGGGTCGCTTGACACCTTGAATTGGGGTTAGTAGTCCTATTCTTAGCCGGCAACTATGCGGCTGACTCGCAAGCGGGGGGGTGCGTCAGGCCCCAGGACATCCGTCCCTGCTGCCCCAAATTCTGTCTGTCCGTCCCTGTCTGCCTGTCTGTCTGTCTGTCTGTCTGTCTGTCTGTCTTAGCTTGGTGTGAGACCTCTACGGTCTCTGGAACGGAGGGCTGTCATACAGATGACTTTGCGGGGAACGCCCTATAGAGCTGTATGTCAAAAACAGGGGGATGACGAAGGGCCAGAATCATCTACCCAGCATTCAATTCAACATGGCGTCCAATGTTTTGTTTTGATTGCTTAATTCATGGAAAAAATGCGCTGGAAACATCGACGCTGCTTCGCTGCTACATATAATATCGTGCAAAGTGATAAAGAAAGAGAAACAATAATCAAAAACAACGATTTCGTTTAAAATGCGTAATTTCTGAAATAAGCACTAGCAACACACGAGACACACACCCGAAAATCAGGAGCAAGTTAGGGTAAACCGACCAGAAAGTGGGTACCAAAACGCGCCGTACCAAAAATGATGATGGGTGGAGCGGCGATGTACCGAGTTTGACAGTCGTGTAACCCCACTGGTCAAAAACACAGTACGACGTTTGTCGGGACAGCTACTATATTGCAGACTACATCTAAAATTGGACAAAATCAAAATGCATCAAAAACTTTTTTGTCGTTCGTTTGCATCGAAAATCACCATAGAGCGGTCTTCCAGTGTACTGTACTAAATTCGACTCTGCCCGTATCGAAAGCTCGCCCTTTGACAGCTCTTTGTTTTTCCACGACTTCGGTTTGTGTGAAGTTCCCACAGTTTCGATGTGTGCGCGGTGCTTGCGATCGATTTTTCCTCTCTCACAGCCTGCAGTTTCTTTTCAGAATACGACCCCGTGTCGATCGGACGGACACGCAAAATACCTAGAAGGCGTAGCTGCTACTGCTGCTGATACAGTGGAGACGAAGAAATTTTCAATAGTTCAAACATCCTAAAATTCCCGTAATATTGCGTCGCGTTCCAAGTGCGTATTTGCTGTCCAGTGTGTTGTGCGTCCGCGGGTTGGGGAAGGAAGTGATAAGATTCGACTCCGACACATTCGTGTGGAATCACGTAATCTGAAGCGAAAATTGGTGTTATTTTCTATCGGGCAGCCAATGGCCTCCTACGAGTAGCGGATCATTATTTTCCTGCTCAGCTCGACTGCACTTCCGTCGTCAGCGCAGCGAACGCATCAACAACTGAGGCAAAACAGGTCTTTGTCTCCGTCTGGAGGAGTCGCAAAACTTCTTGTTAGTAGTGTTGCTTCAATTGTGTTTCCGCTATTTTCAGTGAACCGAGTTTGAAAAAGGACAAAGTCCCGAAATCTCACAGTGCAAAAAAGTGAAACCCCAAATTGGGGCCAGCAAAGTTGTTGTTGTTGTTGTTGGCGAGAGTAGTGAGAGAAGTGCTACCAGCATAGTGGTGAAACTACGCCTGCAAGCAGCTGAGGAGCAGAGGAGTAGCAGCTGAGCAAAACAGTTGTACATTGTGCAATTTTTCCACCAGCAACCAGCAGCAGCACTTCGGGCTCTCGCGCACAGCACAGCACACACAAAGCAGCTAAGCAGCAGATATCAAAGGTAGGTACCTAGCAACAAACTGATTGATTTCATGACTGCCTTGATTGGTCCAATTGGCACTTTGGATGTGCGTTCATCGAAGTGGTCGAGGAAGTGATAAGTAAAATAATGATTGGCTTCTCCGTGTGGCCTACCATGATTGTGGTCTTTTTTGGGCATTTGCACCACTTTTCTATAAGCATAGGGGTAAGGGGAAGTATGTGAACATTTCACCTAGGTACAAAGAGTATGACTCGATTTGGTTTTATTTATGTCTACTGCAATCTATTACTACCTATTCGTAGTTTATACTTGCATGTACCTTCGCTTTAGCTGCAGTGGTGGCGTTGTGCTTTGGTTCATTGAGGCGAAATAGTAATGCTAAATCAAACAAAACAAAAAACGAATCGATATATCAACTAGTATGGCAGCTGCTCCTTTGAAGTTATTCTTATACTGATTACATGCTGGTGTTACAGAAGGACTTTTTGCAAAAATGTATACTTGAACTCCTCTAGGGATGTATCGAAAACATTCTGTAGAGTGTAGATATTTCTCCAAAAAATCCTCCTAGCATTACTTTGTGCATTTATCCAATAATTTATCCAGGGATTCTTTCTGGAATTCAGTCAGGAATTTTCAGGGATTTTCAAGAAATTCTGCCGGGGATTTATCCAAGGATACCTCTAGGAAATTCTTTACGAAAAAAATATGGATGCCTTCAGTTATTTCTCAAGGAGTTACTCAAGCAATTTCCCTATCAACCAGATTCTGATTTTCTTCATAGTTCTTTATCTGTCGATAGTGATCGCCATCGTTTCAAAACAAATCGATATCGATCGACATCGAAAATCTCTCACTGGTTGACCGGGTTATCCAGGAATTCCTTTAGGAATTTCTCTAAGATTCTTCCATAGATTTCCCTATAGGGCTTCCTCTGTAGATTTCCCGGAGGTTCATATTGGTATTCCTACAGGAATATTGCTTGGTATTGCTTCTGGGATTTCTCTTGTGGTTTCTTCCGGAATCCCTGCAGAGATTCTCTCAGAAATTCTTAGTGATAACTCTAATGCAGAATTTCTCAAGCTGGGATTCTTCCAGGTTTACCCCTAGAACTTTTTTTTTTTAAATTACTCAGTGAATTTCTCCAATAATTTTATGTGGAATCCAAACAGTGATTTCATCAGAAATTTCAATAGGAATCCCTCCTATGGTTTTTTAGGAATTTCTCCTGCAATTTATCCATGAATTCCTTTAGGGATGCCAGTAGGGATTTCGTCGGGTATTGCACAAGGGATTTCTCCAGAAATTACTCTCGAGAGATTCATCCGAGGACTCCTCTAAACTCACAGAAATTAATTACGGGATTCTTTCAGGAATTCCTGTAGGATTTTGTTCTGTAATTCTTCGAGTACTTTCTCCGGTCTTGGTTTTCTTCAGTCATTCCTTCTAGCGATTCTATATTGTATTCCTCCAGATCCCTTAATGGATTTCTTCTGGGAAATCGTCAGGAAATAATTCAGAAGTTCCTTTAGGTGAATCATGAGTCAAGTCTTTCGGAAATAAATTTCTCTAGGAAAGAGAAGTCTTGGATCTTGGAAAACAATCTGAGGATTTCTCCAGCAACTCCTGAAGGGAACCCTTCAGAAGAAACTAAGGATTCCCAAAAAATCCTAAAAAAATCCCATCAGTTCTGGAAGTATCCCTCGAGGAAGAATTGGATGATTTCTTGAAAAAAAATATACAGGATTCCTAAAAGGAATTTCTTAAAGTTTCCTACTAGGAACTTCTAGAGGATTGTCAGAAATAACTTCCCGGCGATTTCTATACGGATATCTGAGAAAAGAATTCCTGGAAGATTACCAGACTAAACTTCGGGGACATTCCCCGGAAACGCAGTAAGAGTCGGGGAGGATTATTATCATGTATTATATTACAGTCGACCTTCGTTCGTTGGGCCACGTTTAGGTGGGCTTCGTGTCAACTGGGCGCCCGTTAGGTGGGCCAAAGCCCAGTTAAAACGAAGTCAAACGTCACTTTTTTATGCGAAGCACGTTTTGTCAAGGTTTGTAGCCCTGAATCATTATTGTTATTATTTGACAGCTGAAAACTCAGCCCACCTTAGTGAAAGTCTTTCACTAACTGGGCTAAGGGCTTAGTGCAACGAAACTTGACTGTAGATATCTTTATTAACGAGATTTTCAGCCCAATGCTGGTTCATCCAGTAATCATGGGAAATAACAAAGATTAAAGATAGAATCCTCTTGGATGGATTTCAGAAAGTAATGTTGGAAGAATTCCCGTAGGAAATTCTAAACAAACGGAGAAACTTCTATATTTGAAAAGTAAAAACTTGGTGAATGGTGGTAAAAACTTGGTGGTGGAGGAATTCCAACAGGATGTCTAGGTTAAATCCCAGAATGATTGTCTTAGCCCACCTTGTACATTGCGGCCATTCTAGACCCAAACCGTACACTACGCCAGCGATGTGTTCCCAACATAATGCATAAGGAAGGTTAATAAATTCCAATTCCTGGTGGAATATAAGGGATCCCCAAACAAACTCCAGGAGAAATGTGAAAAAAGACATCTGGGTTGATCCGAGAAGGAAGTTCTGAAGAAATCATAAGGGGCAGAACTGCCCATAATCGCATAGTTGACGTAAGCGCCACTGTAGTTTTCAATACACTTTTGAAATTTTAACAATTATTAATGAAAAGTTCATGATTTTTTTCATGTTGATATCTAGCTAGTAATTAGATATTGTGCTCTATTGAATAAAACTGGTCACAATTATGCACATTTGATAGATATTAGCTTGTGAATGCTGGCATTGTCAATGGTGGTGACGTCAATTATGCGATCATAGGCAGAGAACCTCTTTTCTCAAAAGATTCTCATCTAATTCCAAAAGATAAACAAACGGCATGGTACAAGGTAACCTAGAAGAATTCTGGAGGAACTTCTTGTGGAATCCAATATTCTGGAGAAGTTACAAGTGATTGCTTAGAAAAATTCCTGGAGATATCCTAAAGGTATCCAAGACGAATTTTTAATAGGACTCTGTGAAGATGTAGCTCGAGGATAAATGCCTTCCGGAAGAAAATAAACATATCCTTTCTTTGTTAGGATATCGAAATTACGTTCCTGGAGATTAATTGGGTTCTTGAATTTTGAAAAATGTATTGATTTATTGATTTCATACGAAAGAGCACCCTTTTCTGAGCCACTATGATTTTTTTTCAGATTTTTAGAACTTTATTTTGGTACACAAAATCAATTTCAATGATTTTTTTTGAAATCACCTTTTGACAGCTGGGCAACTGCTTGACAGCTCCGCCCAGTACAAAATGCGACGAGGGGTGTTTCGGCAAATCGCTCCCATACAAACTTCAAATCGATTTTTAAATGGGTTCCCGGTCGCCAAAATTCATGAAAATTTGGATTTCGGCTCAGTTTGGCATGCAGATTCAGAATATGAAGTTATCTCAACACTGCTAAAGAAGCCAATTATTCCTGGAAGTATGTCATATTTTAAAACGTCGATCTCCGGAACTGTAATAAGTGTCATTCTTGCGTTCAACAAAAATAAATTTCCAAAAATGTGGTAAAAACCTTTTGTCGGCGTCACAGTCAGAAAACTATTATTTGAACTGTGCAACCAAGATATGCTAAAAGACATAAAAAAAAAACAATTAAATTTCATACTCATAGTAAACTGCATATTTTTACATTTTGAATGTGTTTTACAGTAAAACTTCCAATTCATATGAAAATGGTGCAAAATATTTTGTCAAAGAAAATTATTCCGTTTTTATCACTATTCCGTTTTTGTCAAGATTTGTAAATACTTGCGAAATATTTGTTACGTCTAATGGGACCTTAAGGGGCTGTAATTTTTCTTAAATTACATATCCGATAATATAGAACTACAGCTGGAAATGCTCAATGCTAGCTGGGAAGCAGGTTGTTGAGGTGATCGGATTGTCAGAGCTAATTCATTTTCAGAGTTCCATGTTTCCAATTGATAAACCCTGCTGGAGTAGCCTTGGTAGTTGCTATCCGTTTTTTTTTTGTTTCGATAAGATTGTCACCAATCTCTGCGAATCTCTATTTTGAACGATTAGAGAATGGTAATTTTGCTATTCTCCTTGAAGTGAACGCAACGATATGTGATGTCCGGAACCGCGCCAATAAATAAGTGATACGAGAAAACCGTACGCCAATTGCGCGTTGCTTATCATTTCACACAGTTCAAGTGATTTATTGCGGTAGGCGTGTTTTGCTGTGGTTGAAGCAACGGTTTTATTTCTAAATGAGCAAATTATCTATGTTTCATAAAAATGAATTTTACTGGATTAGTTTGTGAAAAAACGCCTGGACGTATTTTTTCACCTTTTCAAGGAGCATGGTAAATTTCTCTTCTTTTTCTTATTCTTCTTCTCTATGGCTCTACAATCCCACTCTGGAAATTGGCCTGCCTCTCTTCAACTTAGTGTTCTTTGATCATTTCCACAGTTATTAGTTAAAAGGATTTCTTTGCCTGCCATTGCATGAATTTGTATATTGTGAGGCAAGCACAATGATACACTGTGCCCAGGAAGTCGAGAAAATTTTCCCGATTAGAACGGGAATCGAAACCGCCGTCTCCGGATTGGCGATCCATAGCCTTAACCACTAGGCTAACCGAATAACCCATGGTAAATTCGTCCCCTTAATGCTAGAACTAGGTAACTAATTTTGCGAAATCGCAAGAAATTTGTTTATATCTGAACGTACACTTCAATAAACACAAGTTTGTCAATTGAAAACTCGAAAACACATATGAATTCAACTTTTAAGACCAACAAAGATTATGTTTTATACCAGGATAAGTTTTACCAGCCATTTTCATCCGCATTTTCCAAAACGAGTTACCTAGTTCTAGCATTAAGGGGGCGAATTCCTCTTCATATTTTATATCCAATAATGTACATATGTAGTTAAAATTAAATTTTGACATAATTGTTCTAGTGACTATCCCGGCGCAAACATGTGCCAGGTTATGAAAAGCCCATAGCATTATCTTATAAAAACGGATTAAGCGATAGGGATAAGCTATACTTCGAATGCACACTGACTGGTATATACTAAGCACAGACAAACAGACGTAACTCTTAGAGGAAATTCATCAAAAACTTTTGCCCGGTGTCTTTTTCATGAGCACACTGCCACCTGTTGGTAGAACCGCGCGCGACACTGTCGGCCATGATGGATTTCGATTTGACGTTTCGCTGACACGCACACTACTACACAAATTGCCTGTAATTTTCGTTTGCATCATTCAGCAACGTGTACACTTGCAAACGTCAAAGCGATCGAACACTAGCGCATCTGGTGGAACGATCGCGCAAATCAAATGAAATTTGAATTGATCGTTAAATGCATGTGCCAAGCCGTTTTGACGAGTGTTACGTCTGTTTGTCTGTGTACTAAGCTTACCAAGCCTTCCGTGACCAAACCAAACAACGTGACCACGTTATCTTGTTTCACTCTTGTGTTTGATTTTTGCTGCTCTTCCTGTAAGCTTGTAAACTTTTCATGTGTTTACTAACGTAACGTAGCTAGGCTGTACTGACGTCGAGTAGTAATGTTTTTCCCCCTTGGGGCTTACTTTTCTCCACTAGGACAAAGTCTGGCTGTAATAGGGCACAGTTACATTTACATTTTGAAACTTTTGTACCCTGCCGTAGATGCCCTGAGGTTATCAATTCAGCTTGTCAAATCAATCATACGTTATTTGAAAAAAGTAAATGATCATTCTACGTGGATGCTGTACCTAACAATTTAGTTGACTGCATTTTTTCTCGATGTTTGCATCCTATCGAAAACAGATTTTGCAAAATTAGTGCTACCTACAATTGTGACCACTCATAACAGTTTACTGGACCACTATGCAACGCAAGGAACTTCATCCATATGGCGAAAGCAGTGCACAGTGATGCGATTCCATACAAAAGGTGACAAAAAGTCTTCATTTGAGTATCGTATGCTCGAATAATTCTGGCGTTCGATTTGAATAGGTCGTACGTTTGCTTGTGATTCCTATGTAGATTCGACCTATTCAAATCGAACGCCAGAATTGATTGTGGACTGGTTTCATGTCTTAGTCAAATCTGGATCCGTCCTTCTTAATTTTTATACTGAACCTCAGAAACGGTCATATCCAAGAGTGTTCCGGGACTCTGATTTCTCCGAGAAAGAGGACAATCACCTATTGTTGCCACCTACCTTGCGATACCCCAAACTTCATGATTTTGCTAAGCAAGAACGCTGAAAGTTGTTTAGAGACTATTTGGCCACATTGACCAGGCCCAGTGGTATTTTGAGTAACCTACCTCCCTCGTGGAGTAGGACAAAGCATGTCTTCCTTTATGATTCGCAAAAAATATCTATTCGATGTAAACTTTTAACTCCAACAGCGAAAACTGTTGATAACAATTAAGGATTGCTTGGGAACTAATGGATTTGGCCATCTGACATAATCTCGGAAGGAATCAGGTACATACTGTTTTCTGGAATTGCAATTTTTATTGCATTTGTTGGAGGAACTTTCGCACTCTGGTATCTTGGAAGAATTTGTTTTGAACACTTAATTTTTACTAATGTGTTTAATCTATCTAAGAATAAGATAGAAATCAGAGTAATAAGTTTTGTACCTTTTCATTCGAAGAGGGTATTCTGTTTCGAGGGTTCGAAAAGTCGGTACAAGATAGAAATTAGCTTTTTTCTGTTCTCTGCAAAATAAAAAAATGCATTGTTGAGAACTTTGCCGAACTAACTATTGCCTTATTTGCTGAATTGTGATAGTTATATTTTTATGGAGGACCGCTGAAAAACTTGTTAGATATAGCTTCGTTTTAGAAGGTATTTCGGAAAATTTAGTGTTCTACAAAGTTGTGATAAAATATATCTTCTTTTGCTGTTTCTTCATCTAGACATAACGCCCCAACTAGAGTAGAGATTGTTTCTCAATTTCCAAGCATACTTAAAAATATTTCAAGGAATTACAGCCGGAGGAATTTCGGAGGCAAACCTTGAACTCCTTCAAGTTCTTGCTGGAATTTGCAAATATTCCTCCAAAAAGTTTTGGTGAAATCTAGAATTTTTAGGATTTATCCAGAAGTTTCTGCTGGGATCTATCCAGAAATTGCTTTTTACTCTTTAACATTATACAAGTATTCCTCTAGTAATTCTTCTTTCTGGAGGAATCATTTGTGTTGATCGGCCTCCAGTAATATATCCAAGGATTTTTCCTGAAATTCTAGCTGTGATTTCTCCAGAAATAGTTCTAGATATTTGTTTTCTGGAACTCCTACCGTCCTCTCTCCTCTCTCCTCTTCTTGGCGTAACGTCCTCACTGGGACAAAGCCTGCTTCTCAGCTTAGTGTTCTATGAGCACTTCCACAGTTATTAACTGAGAGCTTCCTCTGCCAATGACCATTTTGCATGTGTATATCGTGTGGCAGGCACGAAGATACTCTATGCCCAAGGAAGTCAAGGAAATTTCCTTTACGAAAAGATCCTGGACCGACCGGGAATCGAACCCGTCACCCTCAGCATGGTCATGCTGAATACCCGTGCGTTAACCGCCTTGGCTATATGGAAACTCCTACCGTGCCATGCCCTAATACCGTGACCTTAGGATGCTCTTCACTTCAAAGAGCCCTGTAAAAATAAATAATCTATGATTCCTGCTTTTTCAAACGCTATATTATTGCTTATTGGGTGTATTATGTATAATAAATATGATTAATGGAATTCCAAATGTTTAATCCATTGTTAAAATCAAAATTGTAAAACATAGCATTGTTCCTAATACCGTGTATTAATCATCACTATATCAATCATACTAAGTTCAAACTCAAAAGAACCTATGCGTCAAACGTAGCCTAGAGGTTCGTGCAATTGATTCATAAAGTAAAAAGTATCAATAATATTTTAAGTTTGCAAGTTTTAGCCGAAACACGGTATTTGGAACACTAAAGGAACCATGCCCCAATACCGTGTATTGTTACTTTGCACTCACATTGTGTACATATTTTTAATTGCTTGTTTTTGTAAGTATGTGCCAAATTTATCACGCCTAACTTGAGAAGGTTCGATATGCTAATGATTGAACTAGTTACTCAGTTAAAAAAATAATACACTTAGTAAAATATTTGAGTTTTTTGTCAAATACACGGTATTAGGAGGCACACGGTATTAGGGCATGGCACGGTAGAGGAATCCCTGGAGATAACCCTAAATGAACCACAGGAGGATGTTTTGAGGAATCTCACGAGGGGTCTGTAGTGTTTACCTAATGGTTGTGTACATATGATATCTACCTACATGGAATACTATTCATGACAGTACCTAAATGTCTAGGTATGATTCATTATGTTTACCTAAGGTAGTATAAATACTGGTGGTCATTGGACCACAGAGCAGATACTGCACAAGCCTTGGATTAGAGATGTTTAATATTTTTATTTTGAAGGATATAAAAGAATCCCAAAAGGAATTCCTGGATAACTTTTTGAAAAAATCTCTGTGCGAATCCCAATATGCATTCCTGATGACTTCCGAGCAGACTTCTTTAGAAATTCTTGTAATTCATCCAGGAATGCTCCTAGAGATTTCTTCAGAAAATCTTACCGTTATTTAACCTTCCTTTTGCATCATGCAGCCCGCTGACGTAATGTACGGTTTAGGTTAAAAATGACCCTAATACCAAAGGAGGGTAACAAGAATTGCTAAGGTTAATTTTCCAATAATCTCTTCAGAAATACCTCTATAGCTGTATTTACTCCAGGAATTCTTCCGAAAATTCCCGTTGTAGTTCGTCCAGGGATTTCTTCAATACTTTTTCAGGCGTTCTTCTCAGTATGCCTGCTGAAATTTGCTTGGGAACTTTTCTTGTGAGTCCTTAAGGAGTTTCTCCAGTAGGAATACCTGCTGAGATTTCTCCAGAATTCTTTTTGTGATTCTTCCGAGGATTGTCCAAGGATTCATCCTAAATTTCCTCCTGTGGGTCTTCTAGAATTTCTTCCAGAATGTTGCTGGGATTCCTCCAAAGATTTTTGCTGTGAATCTTCAAGCAGTTTCTGCTGTAAATTGTTTTAAAAACTCCTGAAAGACAACCAAGAGTCAAATGTCCAAATGTCTAAACATCTTTACAAAAAAATCTTGAGAAATCTTAGTAGGAATTCAAGTAGGAATTTGTAGATGCATCTAGAAAAAACATGTAATAAATCCATTAAGAAACCACAGGAAAATTACTGGAGGTTGGCATAATGGACATTTGGCATAATCGAAATGCACCCTTCTTTATTATGCCAAGTGTCCATTAAGACCGTTATGCCAAATGTCTTTATGCCAAGTGACCTTATGCCAAGCGGCATTATGCCAAATGACTTTATGCCAATGCAATGACACAGACCTCTCCTAAAAGTATTACAAGAAGATTTCCTGCTGGATTAGTAATACGGAAAGTTTCTTAGCCATTTCCAACAGCATAGCTTGAAACTGTACGAAAATCGAGTCACGTATCCACAAGAACTATAATATTGTAGCTGTTTTCAATAACAGTAAGGCGATAGTCGTCCACCATAGCGACGTTTGACATTGGTTGACAAGAAACTGTAGCGCTAGAAATTGATGCAGGGATTTATTCGTAGCGCAAGTATACTTCCGGGCACGTGGAGATCGGAAGACCATATTTCCTTTCCAAAACAGGACCATATTTCCTTTCCCAACCTGCTGAAAGCCGGCAGGATTGGCTCGACTAGTCTAGTGACGTGCGATAAAGATTTTACCCGCGAGGCGAGAAGACAGATTGCGGCTGCGAATCGGGCTTTTTTTCGGTCTGCGAAATCAGCTGAAGTCCCGTAGGCTACAAACGAAGACAAAATTTGCGCAGTACAAGACTTTGATTCTTCCCGTCGCCTAATACGGCCATGAATCGTGGATGTTGAGACAAGTTGATCGGAGAGATTTGGAAGTCTTCGAACGTTAAGTGCTGCGAACAATACTCGGCGGTAAACTTGAGTACGGCATCTGGTGGCGTGGCATGATATAGTGGAGCAAATAAAACACGGTAGGCTACGGTGGGCTGGCCATGTTGCTCGTATGCCGGAGGAACGACAAGCTGAAACTATATTCATCAGAGAACCAGGAAGGGCCGTCGGTTTCGTAGTAGGCCACGCAAACGTTGGCTTTTTGCAGTTGAGGAGGACCTAAACGTTCACGACAACTGGAAGCGATTGTTCCAGGACCGAAATCAGTAGAGGCGATTGCTTTATTCGGCGTAGACTCACGCTACGAGTTGTAGCCCATCAACCCATCAAGTATCAAGTGGTACATTTTCCCTCATTATTTGTATCAAACCGAAATGATTTTTAAAAATCCGTCCTAAACTTGTGTCCACTCATATCAGTTTACTGGACCACTATGAAATGCAATAGATTTTGCTAGGAAGTCCATCCATACGACGAAGGTGGCGGGGCGTTATTGGCGCTAATCGCACAGGCAACAACCGCCACGTGACTGCGCCTACTATACGTATTGCAGTAGCCCGATGAGCCTACTTAGCGCTGCACCGCCACCGCACCACCACAGCTGACTGACGATGTTCTATTTATTTGCTTTGGCGGGCACATGAATTGCGTACACGTCATTAAGAAGTGGCGACCAATGATACCGTTTGTTGTATGCAACATCATGTACCAACTACTAGCTACCCATAGCCGTCCCATCGCCGTTGACGTCGGACGACCGACGCGTCTCAGTCAGTAATGAAGCGCCCATCCATGTGATAATAATGCACTTTTTTTTCGAACCATGTATGCATGTGATTTATGCATGCACACACTTCGGTAGTACTGCAGTTCATGCACCAGCATGTGCACCTTGAGCTGGAGCTTTGGCAAGGCAAGGTGACATGGTTTCTGAATGGCTGTGTGGAAACAGATGCCCAAGGCTCACCAACAACGGTCATAGTGGGTATACTTGGGTGCCTGTATGCATATGATGTAGTTATGGTAACGGTATGATCCAGTATACATGGATGCAATGTAAGCGGTTATAATTTGCCTTATCGATGATGTGGTAGAATTACCCAAATAATTGTCTGAATGTTTCCTATCACTCCCCTGCCGTCGCCTCCTATCAGTAAAGGTGACGAATTGTGTAAGACCGTAAATAAATAACTACCGACTTCTGATGAAACATGACAATGTGATTTTTTGTTCCTATTTATTTTTGGAGTTGACCCAACGATTCGCTAACTTTCAAATTCTGTGAATTGGTAATCTTTGCTTTCCAATTATCAGCTGAGCAGCGTTGAGCATTACAAAGTGGACTTCGAACTTCAACAAAGTGTACCGCACCACTATCCTCTTCCGGAGTCCCATATAGTAGGCCATCCATAACTCGTTTTAGTTGATTGATCACCCGTTCGTGACCGCGGAGATATAAATGTCGCTCACCGGCAAAAGTGGTGTATAAACAAAACAACCGCAGCGCACCGGTTACGTGGTACGTAGATATTGCGGTAAAATAGAAAAAATCCAACGGGGTTGCGGTGGTTTCGACCGCCGCAGTCGTTCCGCAAACGTCAAAAGTGCTCGGTTCACGCTAAAAAGCTCTCACTCACTTGGTTGCCATAAAATTCAAAAATAATGAAAATTGTTTCATTTATGGTTTATGTAATGGCAATTGCTGCCACAACATGTAACTTATTTCTAAACTATATTAGGTGTAGTTATAGCACTTTAGTATGCAACTGTACGCCATTGAACATAATTTAGATTTTCAACTATTTATTTTTGTTTCAAGGTTGTGTGCATACTTTTTGAAGTGTGCAGCAGTTTGACGTTTGCGGAACAGGTCCTCTTTGTCTTCTTCACTCCGTCAGGTTGGAAGATTTCTCTGGATAAGCAATATTTGCTAGCCAGCAGTCACAGTATGCTACACTGCCTATGATCGCATAATTGTCCCATATGAATAGGAAACCCAGCAAAGATGGGACTGATATGCGATCATGGGCAGTACACTCCATTCAGAATCCCAATAAACTATTCAAAGTTCTATATTTGTGCGACTCGTTGCTCGCGCACTAGACTGGGCTAGGTTGGGTGCTTTCCTTTCACGTGACTGTCAGCTAAAGTCTGCATCGACAAGTATGTAGTTTCCATTGGCAGTCGTCAGAGTCAGTAGGGCACTCTGTCTCTGAGCGAAGCGATACCATTCGCTTTCATCGGTTGGTATAGGTTCTCAGGCAATCACAGGTAAACTGTCACTACTGAGGGGTAGGTATGCCGCATTAATTTAATGCATAATGAATGGCTTGTTCAAGTGCACCGTGGTTGGTCGGTTGGTGGGAAACCAGCGCAAGGTGTCCTGTTTGCAATGATTTCCAAAGGAAATAAGAGGCAAAAAGAATGTCGACGTGTGTCGCTACACTTCTGACTAATCGATATTGGTAGAATTTTGTACATTTTGAGGAGAAGATTTCTATGATTGTGGTTTGCAACTAATGGTCATCGCATCCCACGCTCTCCCTGTTATATTTATCGCCTAGTTTGGCGTCACTTAGCTCCCTACAACAGTAACTGTTTATCACTGCATATCGTACGCTTGGCGCTAATCAATTTGTTTTTCTATGAATAGGGGGTACAACAAACTACGTATTATTTTTGTTGAGTATTTTGTATGCAAACCTCACTTGCACTATCTTGAATTGAGGTGTTCAGGCTCAATTGCTCCAACCTAGCGTTATGCTCGGAAAAAGATTCTACCATTTCCTTAGACAATGATTCTAGCTTTCCTTCAAACCTTCTTCTATTAGATTTCCATTTCCAGCGACTCACAATCTCTGACTTCACTTGCACTATCTTGGATTGAGGTGTTCAGGCTCAATTGCTCCAATCTTGCGACAAAAACTCAGAAAAAGATTTTACCATTTCTTCCGACAATGATTCTACCTTTCCTTCAAACCATCTCCTATATCAAACATGTTTACATTGTTTATATACAGAGATAGATAGTTTATCTTAATTCTAAACCATAAAATGAATAATGGCATTTATTAAAATTGCTGGTAGAGCGTGGGATTCCTAGCCTAATGCTGTTTGATGCTGTTTGATCAAATCTTTGGATAACTGTGTTGCTGTATTCTTAATTTCTTGTCTCTTCTTTAGTTCATTATTACACTGAAGAAAGCTTTATGTATTCTGTTCCTTCAAGTTATCCAATCAGGTAGGCAGTCTTAATGTCCACGTGTCTTACGAGCATCTTCCTTTTGACAGCTATGGTTTAGCATTTTGAATGTAGCCTGCTTAGCTAGAGGCGCAAAAATCTCAGCGTAATCCAGTTCTGATCATTGAGTAAAGCCCCAGGCAACCAGGCGCGCCATGTACCTGTTGACTCTCCCAGACTGGTTCTCTTTCTTCTTGAAGATCCATCGCGAACCAATAGATTTCTTCTCAGCGGGTAACATCGCGTCTAAAGCTCCCAAACACTGTTTTGCTTTAGTAGTGACTTGAGCTCGTCTTCCATTGCTGTCTTCCAGGATTCTTTCTCCGGGTCACTGATGGCTTCTTGAGGCGGTTGATCAACCATATTTCCATTAGCAGGATACCGATCACGTGCCCAGGTACCACACCTTTCGTTGAACGAGTTGATCTTCTTGGTGTTTCTACTATTCTACTCCTCCAGCAGGGTATTTATGGATTTGAAAATCACCAACGGTATCATCCGATGTATCATGGTCGTTTGCATCCTCATACAGTCATCGAAACTAAAACAATATTTTTCATTGTCATCAGTTACAGCTGGCGTCTGTACTTCTTCTACTCTGGTCGGCATCGGTGATAGAAAACACTTTGCAGCATCGTTTTCATTCTTGAGAACTTTTCCAGAGTTCTCCGCTATAGATGTATTTCTTATAAAAACGATCATTATAGCTGATCACGATCTTGTTTGATTTTGTATCAATAAAACGCCACGCTTTGCGGGAGGATACCTTCACGGAAACCTGAGAGATATTTCCAAAGAAATCTCGGGAGAAATTCTCAACGAAATCCCGGAAGAAATTTCCAAAGGAATCCAGAAACAAATCATTGAAAGAATGACGTAAGGAATCCTGAGAGAACCTCCGAAGTAATGCCGGGACCTAAATAAAGCTTAAGAGGAATCGCTAAAAGAAACCCGGGAAAATCAAGACATCCCGGGAGGAATCAATGGAAGAATACTTGAAGGATGCTTGAAAAAAAATCCTTGAAGGGATCTCGGGTGAAAGTTCAAGAAGAGTCCTTGAAAAATTGCTGATGGAATCCTGAGAATAATCCGTGGGACAACCCAGACGGAATCTCGAAAAACTCTAATGGAATTCGGCGAGGAAACAATGAAGGAATGATGAGAAGAATCCCTGATGGAATGATTGAGAATTTTAACCCTAGGCTAGTTCATCTCGGTCCCGAATTTCTGTCGCTATCGGCTTTTGATGGCATCGACGTTGGATATGCATATAATTTGCAGGTACCTATTGATGAAGACCTGCAGCCGTTGAGTGTTTTCCACTGATACACAGCAGGTTTCACTGGCGTATATCAGCACAGATTTCACGTTCGAGTTGAACATTCGGATTTTGGTGCGTCGACTAATCTGATTGTTTTTCGATACATTTCTTAAACTCGTTAGAGCAGCCCCCTCGATCACCTATGTCATTTGACTACCAAGATATTGGAAGCTTTCTACATTCTCCAATGATTGCCCAGCTACCGTAAAGCTGGAAGAGTTGACCGTGTTTATATCCAACGTTTTGGTCTTGTTGACGTTGATGGTAAGACCTGCCGCTGAGGAGCGATTGGCAAGATCATCGAGCTTGCACTGCAACGTTATCAGCCAGTTCGAAATCATTTAGGACCCGGATGGGATCGGACAAAACACCGTTGTTGTTGTTGAAATTTATCGTGATGTTCTCCTAGAATACCTCTATGAGTTTCTATGCAATGCCTCTAGGAGTTTCCCGGCAGTTTCTGGGAAATTCCTTCAGGAACTAATCTGGAATTCCTCAAGAAGTTCCTCGGGAATAACTTCAAGAACCTTTCGAAAAATCCTGCAGGAGTTCCTTGAGAATTCCTCCAGGAATTCCACGGAAATTTCTCCGAGAGTTCCCCGAGTATTCCTCGGGAATCCTCCAAAGATTTCTCCAGGAGTTCATGCAATCCATGTTTCATTTTCGAAATAGCTTGAATGATCCGGGAACTCATGTAACCACGCTGTTGAGGCTGTACGTATTGCATAAATAACGCACATATATTGACATGAATTACCCTATATAAACCATTAAAGTTAAACTAAAGTGGGAAGTGGCGCCACTATAGGAAGCAATCAGTGAAGTACTAGATTGAAAGTAGTGAGCTGGATTTTTGTATGGTGAGATGATCAATTCTCCGTTTCTGCAATGAAATGGTGCAAACAGCTTGGGTTATTTGATTTCTTGCCTAATTTGATGCTGTTTGAGCAAAAGTTTGGGTAACTGTGTTGTTGTATTATTTATTACTTGCAACTTCAACAACACAGTTACCCAAAGTTTTGCTCAAACAGCATCAAATTAGGCAAGAAATCATATAACCCACGCTGTTTGCAGCATTTCTTTGCAGAAACGGAGAATTGATCATCTCACCATACAAAAATCCAGCTCACTACTTTCAATCTGTACTTCACTGATTGCTTCCTATTGTTGAATTACGATTATACCAATATAATCGTAAGTCAGCAAGAGTGGCGCCACTTGCCACTTTAACCCTCTAATACCCAAATTTTTGATTTTGATCTAAATATCATTTTTTGTCATCTAAAATCGATTTAAACATGTTTTGGAAGATGATTCTTTTCAGTTCTCGATTTCGTGAATTTCAGTTTTTGATTTTTCTAATTTTTATTTTCGAACATCCCCACACTTTTATATTTTTCCTGGAAGCCAATTTGGGGAACGGATTTTTTGAGATGAAAACATTTTGAGATTTAATGATTATTGTTGAAGTATTATTATTTTAATTTTTTTTTCACAGAAAATTTTATTTTCCGTGTAATTTTAAGGAAAATAATTTTAGAGTGTATTCGATTCCCTTTAACTATTAAACAAGGATAGAATGATTTGGGAAAAATTTAAAATACGTTAATTGTAGCGATTCAATACAAAATAAACAATGACTTCTAAAAGGTGACTAAAACTTCAATTTTTCAATGATTTATAAAAATGTAAATACGCTTTAAAATACACCAAAAACCATTTTGAGATATACATAACAGTCCTAAATATTTGCCAAAAATATAAAAAAAAAGATTTTCCACGAAACAAAAATTACAAAAATGCTCAAACTATACCCCGTCTAAAGGCGGGATTGGGTATTAGAGGGTTAGACGAGCGTTTGAACCGAATATCTGCGCGGAGGGTAGCTGGGAGCGATTTATAAGACACTTTGAAGTTGAAGTATAAGAATTTCTCGTACGAATAATATGTGTTGTTAATTTTGAAGCCAAAAGAGTTATTTTGATCTCTTTTTACATTGCAGATGCCTAACATACACAAGAACTTACGAATAGACTTCTGAAAGCCATAGAATTACTTATATTATTAGACTTTTGTAGTGGTTGAACTTGCTTGTGTTCTTTATAAAAAATAGCAATTTTTGCATCAGCAGCTATTTAGCGCTGTAAAAATTTATTTAAAAGACGGTCAATGCTTTTGATATTGTAGTTGAATGATCGATATACTGAAACCCATTTAAGAGATGTTCAAAAATTGAGTTTCTCCCAGCTTTTCTCGAAATTGGACCATTGTGAGTCGTCAGAGTCAGTAGGGCACTCTGTCTCTGAGCGATACCATTCGCTTTCATCGGTTGGTATAGGTTCTCAGGCAATCACAGGTAAACTGTCACTACTGAGGGGTAGGTATGCCGCATTAATTTAATGCATAATGAATGGTTTGTTCAAGCAAGTGCACCGTGGTTCGGTGGGAAACCAGCGGAAGGTGTCCTGTTTGCAATGATTTCCAAAGGTAACAAGAGGCAAATAGAATGTCGACGTGTGTCGCTACATTTCTGTCTAATCGATATTGGTAGAATTTTGTTGCTTATACATTTTGAGGAAAAGATTTCTATGATTGTGGTTAGCAACTAATGGTCATCGCATCCCATGCGCTCCCTGTTATATTTATCGCCTAGTTTGGCGTCACTTAGCTCCCTACAACAGTTCATCACTGCATATCGTACGCTTTGCGCTAATCAATTTGTTTTTCTATGAATAGTGGGTACAACAAACTACGTGTTATTTTCGAGTATTTTGTATGCCAACGAGAAACATGTTTATATGCAGAGATAGAGAGTTTATCTCTTGCAATTCTAAACCATAAAATAAATAATTATTCTGGTATTCTCGTTGTCATATGGCTTCATAGTTTCTAGTCGGACCTATCAAAGAGATTATTTGCAGGCTGCCATTAACAGGAAGAAAATGGCAAGGTTACATAGTATTATATAATTTATGTAACGTAAAACAATAGAACACAACAAAATAGAACCATTTACAAACCATTTAATTTAATGTATAGCCAACAGTGCTGCAATTTTTCGACAGGCCTTTATGATAGCGATATTTTGCTTTTTTCATTTTCTCCGTTTTGGTTTTCCTGTCAAAGTTGCTTTCCGATCAGCAACACGGGAGCGAAATGAAATAGGTACTCACAATCGCACGCAGCGTGCTGAAAGCGAGAGCTGACAGGGCTAAATTTCCATTCATTTTTCTGTAGTTGAGTGTTTTCACCCGTGCTAACGTATAGGGCACTCACTCTCACAAGCCACCGCTTGAGACGAATGGCCTTTCAGCATGAGTAGTGTGTGGATGATTGGGAATTGATCGTGTTGGGTCGCTCACGAATGGAGCTCTCGGACTCTGTCAGTTCTCACATCGAGGAACTGAAAACGACCACCGCAGTCATTCATTTTCGGCTGAAAAACAGGCACTGAGACAGATATTTTGCAGGACTGATAGCCAATACTGATACTACAGGTCAAAACAATATATTACCTTACATTTTTTTGTTTAAACCCTACATATACCATACAATGTACGGTATATTTGGACATACGTATCGGTTTTTAAAACAATTTATCTATATATATCTATCTATATATATAAAATTGCAGTGGCATACGTGGGACCGCGCATAACTTTACGAACGGCAGGTTCGATTTTGATCGTCTTAGTTCTGTTCTGTTAGTTTTAATTGAAGGAAGGTTTATGAGGCAAAAAACATGGAAAAATTGAGAGTTTTTGAAAATCGATCTTCCATACGTTTTGTGACCGGATATATATAGATATCTATCTATATATATAACACCGCTAGCCATGATGGTCTCCAATAGCGGAAGGTCCGAAAGAGCTTGAAACTATTGAGAAATCATCATGTCTACAGGTCGTAAGCCCTGATAAAGTGTGGAACGTTTTGATGGCTGTGATCCCTGACCATCATGTCAAAACCCAGGGATACCCAAGTGACCATACTGTTAGGGTGTAGGGGTTGCATGTGTGAGGCGCATATATTGACAGGCATTGCTATGGACCGTTAGGGCTGAGTAGGGTCGAAGAATGGATCTACGATTGCTGAATTATACTGAAAAACTCGTGATTCAGCAGTGGTGGCACCGCTTTCCGCTTTTGTTCGGCCTTGGTGGTTTGTGTGGGGTGGTGCGTGTCGGTGTGTGTGTGCTTTGTGCGTGTGGTGCTTACGGCTTCAGCAGGGTGGTTACTTGGGTAGTGTGGGATAATTGGGTTTGGGACTGAGGGGGTCGTCGTTGATAAGGCCGACATCATTGAGTGCTCAGTGTTGGCGGTTGTATTGGTGACGATTTCTTCAGCCTTAAGATCTCATTTATACCACGCACAGATTTTTGGGAAGAGGGAGTACTTTGTAATGCAAGAGAGGGACTTAAACTCTGCGTTACGGGTTGGGCGAGGTCATGCAGATAGACTCAACCCAGGTGACCGTGCGGCTCGGACAGTGATGCATGAATGAGTGCGGTGTGGGTGAGGTGCGCTGCCCTGTGGGTGCAGTTGAGTCCGGGTTGGAGTGGAAAGAGACCCTTCTCTACTCTAGGTCGGGTTCGGTTGTACGGGCGTGGTAGTGTTTGTCTTATTTGTGCCGTGTTGTGCGTGATTTGCGGCTCGAGCTGTGTGGTTACTTGGGAAGTATTGTGCTCTGTAATCTAGATTTTGGTTTTAAGGTGAAGCTAAGGCTGGGCTGTGCCTCGGATTTGTTGGGCGCAGGTCGGGAGAGCTGGTGGCAGTTTGTGCTGGGGGCTTTACTCGATTGGTTATTCACTGATGGTGGCCAGTCGATCGACTTATCGGCGCTGCCTGTCATTTGGTTCTTGGGGTTTGTGCTCTCGAGGTTCGGGGCGTTGCTTCGTTGTATCTTCGCTTTAATACTAATATTCCTTGTTTGATTTAACTGACTGTTTTCTACAGGCGTTTAACTCATTCTATTTCATAGATTGCCAAATTTAAGGGTAATGGTTCAATAGGGTGTTAGCTATCAGAGTGGATTAGAACGAGTTGGCGCCTACAATACACCAACACTGACACACACACTCCAATACTTACACGCACACATGCACCTACAACTAGCTGTAAAAGACCAGTGGGCGGGACAATGGTGCCTACCCAACAGTTGTAGGTGGGGTGTTTGGCTTAGCTACATGACTTGGTCCGGCAAGCCCATAAACATCAATTGGTAGACGTATTGCCTAGTGAAAAGACAACGCAGATGGGCGAAAGCCAGGGGATGCGTTGATAATAGCAGAATAGCAGAATAGCAGAATTTATCTATATATATCTATCTATATATATAAAATTGCAGTGGCATACGTGGGACCGCGCATAACTTTACGAACGGCAGGTTCGATTTTGATCGTCTTAGTTCTGTTCTGTTAGTTTTAATTGAAGGAAGGTTTATGAGGCAAAAAACATGGAAAAATTGAGAGTTTTTGAAAATCGATCTTCCATACGTTTTGTGACCGGGGACTTGGTCTTGGATAGAAACTTGAAACGTCAAAAAACGCAGTAGGCAAGACAAAGTTTGCCGGGTACAGCTAGTTTACAATAAAATGTATGGTTTTGCAAATAAATATATTTGGGAAAGTTTTGTTGTTTGTATTGTTACGATACTTAACAACCTATAAAATTCATTGTAAAAATCTCATTTACAATTCACTGAATGTTGACCACTTAACATCATATTGTTTTTGTATTTTTATTTTTACAATAGTGGTTATTGTAAAAATTTGATTCTCAATAGTACTGTTACAATACAATGTTCGGTTTTTCCATTGTATTTTTTATTCGGGATTCTATACCTACTAACTTTCAGTCCTGAACATCCATGATAGTGCAGAGAATAAAATGTAACTGATTATTTTATTGAAAACCAGACATTTCGCTTGGGGTCTGGGAAAAGTACCATTGGACTTGTAGGAATTATTGTGGGTTCATTTACGTTCATTTTACGTGATTGGAAAAAGTCTATCGAATAAAGAAGTAGTGTGATTGAATTTCAAAATTTAACATTTAATGTGGGTCTGCGTGCGTTGAAAAGTGAGCTAATTTATGACGTGCTGGGAGCGTTCCGCCAGGAGCTTCTTCTAGGATTGCGCTAGGGATTCCTTCAGAAATACCTCCTGGGATTTCCTCAGGAATTCTTCCTGGAACTCCTTCAGAAATTCCTTATTCGGGTTTTCCAGCAATTTTTTTCTATGATTCCTCAGGGAGACCTTTATGAAAATCTTCGAGAGGTTTGTTTAGGATTCCTTTAGAAGTTCCCTCTGAGACTCTTCCAAGAGTTTCTGCTGAGATTACTATAGAGGTTTCATCTGTGGTTTATCTCGGATTTATTTCTGGGATCCCTACTTGAAATTATTTCTAGGATTCCTCCAGAAGTTCCTTCTGTGATTACTCAGGGATACGACACAATGCTAGAAATACATCGCAGTGACTTCTATACAACGAAAACTTGCACTGCCGTAACTCTTACAAGACATGTGTTGATTGGGTAGAGAGGTTTCATCCAGGATTTCTCCAGGAAGTCCTTCAGGGCTTTCGCCGGAGATTGCTTCATTTATTCCACACAAAAAATCCTCATGAGATTTTCCGGTAGTTTACGGATTCCTTGAGAAATACCCACCAGGTTTCCTCCAGGAACTCGTTCCGAGATTCCTACGGATATATCTTCTAATTCCTTCAAAAATGCGTTCCGAAACTCTGCCAGGAATTTCTTCTGAGAGGAGCTAGCAAAATTTTTTTCTGGGATTCCTTCGGGAATTCACTCCTGTGAAGGAAGTCTTGGAGTAGTTCTAGAAAGAACTTCTGAAAAATCCTAGAAAGAGTAGCTCAAAGATTGTTTAGCAAGGAAGAAGAGCTCTAGAAGCTGAAAAGATTGCGCTAAGGATCAAAAGATCTGTGAACCTCTTGGAAGGTGACCTTATTGGGCATCTCAGTATTCTTAAACAATTTAACTTTAATCCCTTGATTTTGAATAATGGAGATTGAATGAAGAAACACACTCGACACACGTTCAAGACTGAACGTACAAGTAGGAGCAGAAGTTACTGGTCCTGGGATAAACCAATCGATTTCTGTGGACAAGTGGCCCACTGTATTTCAAGCTGAAATTCAAGCAATTTTAGAATGTGCTGTAATATGCTTACGCAGAAACTACACTGCCCCCTCTCGCATAATAGTCCGATTTGTAAAAAAGTAGGAATTGAGAAAAACGGCATTTGATGTTTGAAAACTTGTTTCCACATAAAACATTGAAAAATTGCCATAATTTGAAAAATATTTCGATCATCTCGAAACTTTCACAGATTGCTTTGCACATGAGTATATAACTTTAAAAAATATTAGAATTAAAAAAAACAGTGAATTCTTAAACATACATTTTAGGTTAAAATCCATGCACAATTTACTTTAATTTCTACATCTTTAATTAAGACTAAGATGTGGAAATCAACTTAGAACTAGGTTGCCAGACTAGACTCATCGCAGGACGGTAGCTAGGACGTAGACTAGGAAGACTGGAGTCACTGAATTGTGAGTATTGCGTAACTGACTGTGGACCTTGCGATGACTCAAATCAAATTTATGTTTTAGCTTTAAAGCATTTGCCAATAAAATTACTTGGATTCGCTACAAAGACATTGACCAATATTCTACGTTCCGTGCCGCGCCTACACGAAGTGTTGTTCAGAATTTCTCACAGTTGCTCAGATATTCTACTATTTATACCAGAGGGTGATCTGGCATCAATATCAAACTGCAAAGCGTTGCGTGTGCTGAATGAAAATTACAGTTTTCGGGATGTCTGTCGACATATTTCGTCGATCATCGACAAAAAGAGTAACTCAAAATTTCTCAGAGTTGCTCTCGTTTGCACAGTGTCTTGCCCCTAGCCTAAACCTGATATTTACATGCAACTTATACTAGCGAATAAAAATTCAAAGCTTAAAAAGAGGTGTTTTGATTCCTACCCCAGTTGCAGTGGCAACAATCAGATCTTTCGATCTGTTCGTAAACTGCAATTTTTTGCCGGTTTCAACAAACTTTGCTGATTTTTGTTGTGCTGATCACATCCAGCAATACGAATTTACTGAGTATCAGCAATTATTTTTCAAGTTGCTGAACCATCCAGCAATTCTGACAGTTAATCAGCAACATTGTGCTAAAATTTAGCAAAAATGTTGCTGAAATTCAACTTTTTTTGTGCTGGTAGCATTTCAAAAAAAAAAAAATGGTATGTAGGATTGCTTCCGGAATACGAAACAGCTCGAATCCATAGAGGAGACAATTTCCAGGAAAAGATCGAGACAGATTGTTGTCAATTCCAATTCAAAATACGTTTCATTGTTCGACGAGACTTTTATGATTTCTCTGCTAAAACGACGTTTGTTTGGGGAGTTACGACTGCAGTCCTGCTAAAATCGATTGCCTGCTTTTTATTAGGATTTGGTGATATATAGTTCGTCTCAGCTCAGGTGAAGATTGATCGAAGATCTGCGTTGATTGAGTTCACAAGCCGTTCCACTTCCGAGGATGAACCGGAGACACAAACCTGCAAATTATTCGCGTATTGGTGGTACATAGTGTGCGGGCACCGGTTTTGGCCAGTCTAAGGGAAATCATTTTTATAAAAATAATCAATAATGCTATGAAAACAACCAATGCGTCAAAAGAAAGGTTTCAATCTATATTTTGAAGGAAAAATGCAGAAATCACGCCAATACTAGATTTTTGTATTAAAAGTGGCACTGGCCAAAATAGAAGCTCTGCCGCAGTTTTGGCCATATTCTTAAGTTTGGTTTCTATTTTGGCCAATCACGTGTATTTCTTATGGGAGTGGCCAAATTAGAAGCACCCTGGCCAAAATAGATATATGGGAGCAGATTTTTTAAGGAAATATATTTTTTTCTTCCAGTTTTTAATCAAAATGTGTGGTTTTCACAGCTGTAATCATCATATTGTATTAGGATCTACTAGTGAAAAATAAATTTACGCCGATTTAGATCGCAACAGGCTCAATACAAAACTCCGGACTGGCCAAAACTGAAGCTTCTACCCTACCTATATTTTATTTTTGACGGAAGGCTGTTTTTGCAGTGATGATGTGGAGTTTCAAAAGCGTATTTAGCTAACAGCGGAGCGTTTGGGTTATCGGGATGATGGAAGGACGCTGATTGGTCGAAAATATTTCGGTTGGGCAGGTTGGAATTGGTGTGATCATTGCATCGCCTTTTTCCAGTTTTCAGGAAACGATTCAGCATCGATTGATTGCATTGAAAAGCTGGTTGCGTACTGGGAGGATAAAGATACAGATGATGATCTCATAGCAGCTAGTGAAGATCTGACGATCGTAAACATACTGGAAAGAACCTTGAAGAGCGTACCGGAAAATACTTTATCAGCCAACGTGAGTACATAGCTGATGAAGTTCAATTTGTAGGTCTTTAAGACGCAACGCCGTCAAGTATTCCGCTAGATCCTGGTTACGAGAAACATGATCAAGGAAATCCACTCCCGAAAAATCAGTTGAAACAGGTCGTTGGAACGCTACTTTAACTATTTGGCAGTGAACTCAATATCAGATATTTCATCATCAATAACAGGTAATACTAGTC
The DNA here is from genome assembly GCF_035046485.1 of Aedes albopictus. Taxonomy (NCBI): domain Eukaryota; kingdom Metazoa; phylum Arthropoda; class Insecta; order Diptera; family Culicidae; genus Aedes; species Aedes albopictus. Next base: position 338,133,302 of record NC_085136.1, on the reverse strand, counting down.
GAAAGACAGCATTTCGATCGCAGCGGGTCCCAATTGATCTGAAGAGAATTGTACGCTATTTGAAAGGAACCAACGACATGAAGCTGTACTTGGGCAAGGTTGAAGAACCTTCCGAACTTGTAGGATACGCCGATGCTGCTTGGGCGGGATGTCGAGAAGGCAAGAAGTCACACAGTGGTTACATTTTCCAGTGCAACGGTGGGACAGTATCTTGGGCGTGCCACAAGCAAAAATGTATATTTCGTTATAGGAACCAAGACTTTTGAAGAATTGTAATTATTATGTATAATAATTTGTTTGAACTGCTCAGATTCCATGTATATTATATAGATATGTATGATCTTGTCGAATCATACTGGTAAAATAACGTGTTCCGAACACGTGAACATGTCATAATCAATCGTAAATTTGATGGATATGGTCTAGCCTAGCAAATCGACAGGACGCAGTACATCCTAATGATTCTTAAGCAAATTTCTATTTCAATATTTGTTGCCTGAGCGTATTGTCGCGCTTATCTTTTATTAGAGTCTTGCGGCGGTCGTACGCTCGCAAGGCATACCGCCGCATGACAGTCGCAAGGCAAAACAAAAGAAAAAGTGTTCCCGCCAAAAACAAAAGCACGTGGGTTTCGCGAAGTGACAGATGTTTTTGAATGTATTTGTGACGAACGGCAAGAGTGGCTCAGTGGAATGAGGGTTCTTGCTGTCAAACCCTATATAATGGAATTATATACTTTTAAATCTGGTGACGCTGTTATGATTAGTGACTGTCGCGCTAATATCAGAAGCCAGAGGCAGATAATCGCCATATTCTGATTTTTCTTGAGAGGCATAATAGTTCACCCTATATTTCCCTTTCGGCCGTTGCCCAGCCAGGCAGTTGTTTGTCATACATAGGAAAGCAAGAAATAATTGGCATCGCTTCTAGCTTCTCCCAACTTGTTTACCACCAATCAGTGCCAATACGCGCGAGCGAGCATACTTTCAACAGTTTGCGTTCATTGCTAAACCAGTCCACAAGCACTTCATAATGGTACATTACATCTAGCGTTGAATTATTAACATACTTTTCTCTAATGCATTGTCTGTAATGTTTCTGCTCTTTTAGATGTCCTCACGGTACGATTTGAATGCACCGGTACCCGGCATGGCACCGGTTACGTTACCCAGAGACCAAAGGCGCCCAGTTCCGGATGAGGATCTGCTGACCGCCGTCGATGCCGATTACACAATCCGCAAGCGCCGAGTTTGGTCCCCGGAGGAGGATGACTCCCTGGCCTCGGAGGATATGGATCTGCTGGACGATGACGACGAGCTGGAAGAGGAGGAAGATGACGGAGTCGGTTGTCCCCTCCCGTCCACCCCGGAAGACACCCAACTGCTGGAAGCGGAAATGACTGAAGTGCTCAAGGCCGGTGTTCTGTCGGATGAGATCGATCTGGGAGCATTGGCCCACAACGCTGCGGAACAGGCGGAGGAATTCGTCCGCAAAGTGTGGGAAGCCTCGTGGAAGGTGTGCCATTTTAAGCATCTACCCGCGTGGCTGCAGGATAACGATTTCCTACACAAAGGCCACAGGCCACCGCTGCCCTCGTTTAGTGCTTGTTTCAAATCAATATTCCGGATCCACACCGAAACCGGTAACATCTGGACGCACCTGCTGGGCTGCGTGATGTTCATCGGCGTAGCGACCTACTTCCTGACGCGGCCCTCGTTCGAAATCCAACTGCAGGAAAAGCTGATCTTTCTGTCGTTCTTCATCGGTGCGATTGTGTGCCTGGGCTGTTCGTTCGTTTTCCACACGTTGTGCTGCCACTCGGAAATGGTGGGAAAACTCTTCTCGAAGTAAGTTTCTAGGTCTTCTTATAAAGCATTGAGCTGATCAATTTGTGTATCACCCAGACTCGACTACTGTGGCATTGCCCTGCTCATCATGGGTTCGTTCGTTCCATGGCTGTACTATGGCTTCTACTGTCACTACAAGCACAAGCTGATCTATCTAACGGTGGTGATCGTGCTGGGTGTGACCTCCATCATCACCTCCCTGTGGGATAAGTTCTCCCAACCAAATCTGAGACCATTGCGCGCGGGTGAGTGGAATGTTCCATGATAGGACCGACTCGTGGGCAGTGATACTGATCTGTGCTTGCTTCTTTGTTTTTTTGTTGTTTGTTCTATTCGTAGGTGTCTTCATGAGCTTCGGACTGTCCGGAATCATTCCGGCCATTCACTACGTCCTGATGGAGGGTTGGTTCAGCAAAATCTCCCAGGCCAGCCTTGGGTGGTTGATTCTGATGGGCCTGCTGTACATTCTGGGAGCGCTGTTCTACGCCCTGCGAGTGCCGGAACGATGGTTCCCCGGAAAGTGCGATATCTGGGTAAGTACGAATATGATTTAGGGTGGGGCGGGGCAAGATGGGTCACGGGGCAAGATGGGTCAGTGCCATTTTTGGGCGCATTACTCATGTTTTGTTTAGATTAATAATTTTGTTAGATGACCAGCATGAATATACAAAAGTTTGGGGCATTGATTGAAAAATTATTCACTCTCATTGGAAATAAAAAATAAAATGGTTTTTAGCCATTTTTCTTATGCGATACATTCCATATAATCTCCATATAAACGGCCGCGGGGCAAGATGGGTCACCTTCAATTTTGAACGTATTTTTGGAGCATTCAAAATTTATTTATTTTTTATTACAAGACTATCTCATAAATGACTTCAATCAAGCGGAATGAACACTCAAAATTATAACATAAAATTATGATGATTTTTTAGTGAAAACATCGATTTTCAAGACGCCTTAGGACCACTCAAATCGTAAAGTTTTTTATATTCCAAATAAATCTATAAAATGTTTACTAGTAGCTCTTGTTTATTCAGTATGGATATGGAGCATATATGAATGCGGAACAAATCTTATATTTTGACGTTTTTCGTTGAGAAAATGTGAATTACTTAAAAGGTGACCCATCTTGCCCCGCACTTTTTTCACGGTGCAAAATCGATCACTTTTTAAAACTGCTCGTTCAACATCATATTTTGTATTTAATGAACTTTTTATCGACTTTTAGCATAGCTTACTAGTGTATTAAAGAGTAGCGAACGAATACAAACCAATACGATTTGTATTTACAAAGTTATGGTGATCCATCCTTATGCGACCCATCTTGCCCCGCCCCACCCTATGGTGTTTCATAACTAGAATTTATTCCCGAAGACTGTGTTACGCTTGAAACTATCCAATGCCAAGCTAGCAGGATGAACTGTTAGTGAATTCAAGAAGTGATGTTCTGATAACCAGACACGCACATTCTTTAAATATTCTATTAGATATTCATCCAGCAAACCCATCAGAACAGTTCCGCATAAGTTCCAAGAAAAAACTTCTCCAAGGTGTTTTAGCCCTTCACCTAGAATTTGTTCAGATAATTTTACTCAGAGATGATGTCTATGATTTTTCCAGAAACTGTCCTTAAAATGCTCAATCGCAATCGAGAATTCTTGTGCTTTTTCAACTTATGAATATTATTCGTGATTTAATTTACATTTATAGTGCTCTGACGTAATAGAGCATCATAAGATCTCCTCTTGGAATTTTCTCTGGCGAACTCCTCCAGGAATTAATCCAGCACTTCCTACAGGGTCTGTTTAGGGATTCCCTTAGGAATGCTTCTAGGAATCGCTTTCGGGTTTCCGAGGATTCCACCTGCATTTTCGCCAGGAATTGTTCCAGGCGTTCCTCTGGGAATTTCAGCAAGGATTCCCCTTAACCTTCCGTAACTCGCGCGGCTGGCCACCTCCGTCAGCACCCCGCTGATGCTGAGCACAAACAGCGAGATTTTTTCAACGTGTTGTACAAAATACAACAGCGCGATCGCTCGAGGGTTAAAACTCATCCAGGGATTCCTTCAGAAATACCTCTAGATATTCCTCCAGGAGTATTTCTGAGATTTCTCCGTTAATCCCTACAGGCATTCCTCTAGGATATCCTCCAGGGATTCCTTTAAGAAATTCTGCAGGGCTTTACTCGGGAATTACTTCTGTGATTCTTTCTGGAACAACTTATTTTGTAAATTCCTCCAAAGATTCTCCCAGGAACTCTTCTTAGGATTCCTTCAGGAATTTCTTCTTGTATTATTTAAGGAGATCTTCCAGAAATTAATCAGTATTTTGTCAAGTAACTGTTTAGGAATTCCCTTAGGAATTCCACTTGAAATTGCTTTCGGCATTCCTTCTGGAGTTTCTTCAGGAATTCCTCCACACTTTCTACAAGAATTCCATCTGCGATTTCTTCTGGAATTATTCCTGGTATTCCTCACTAGATTCATCCACGAAATTCTTCATTTCTTATTTCTTCATTTCTCTGGGAATTCCTACTGGGATTTCTCTAAAAATTCCTCCAGGAATTCATCTAGAGATTCCTCCATAAATTCCGTCAGAAATTCCTCAAGTGATTTCTCCAAGAGTTCGTGTGGAGATTCTTTCAGAAATTCCTACAAGCACTTCTCTAGGATATCCGCCAAAGATCCCTTTAAGAATTTCTACATGATTTTTCAGAGATTCCTCCAAAACATCAGGGTTTCCTCCATGCAATCCTCTAGAGATTCCTCCAGTAAATGCTTCCAGGATTCTTCCAAGAATTAGACCAGGAGTTCCTACAGAAATTCATCCAGGAAATCTTCAAGGGATTCCTCCAAGGATTTTTTTCAGAGACTCCTACAGGAATACCTCCAAAAATTTTTCCAGGAATTGCTTCAGAAAATTCTCCAAGAATTCCACCAGCAATACTACTAGGTATTCTTCCAGGAAGGTTTCCAGGCATTATCTTTATGATTTTTTTTCAGCTATTCCTCCAGGAAGTCCACCAGATTCAGGAATTGCTTCAGGGACTCCTCTAGAAATTCCTCCAAATCCTTCCAGGAGTTTCTACTGGGATTGCTTTAAGAATTCTACGTGGGATTCCTTCAGAAATCCATGCAGGCATTCCTCCAGGATTTCATCCAGGAATTTCTCACGGATCTCCTCGAGGAATTCCTACAGGAATTTCTTCAGGGATTCCTCCATGAATTTTACCAGAAAGTAATCAAGGAATTCCATCATAATATATGTCAGCAATTCATCCAGGCATTTCTCCTGGAAATCCTTCAGGCATTTCTTCAAAAATTCTTCCACGATTTACTGTAGGAATACCTTCTAGAACTTTTTCAGGAATTCCTCCAAGAATTCTTCCACATTTTCCTCCAGGAATTGCTGCAGGGATTCTTCTAGGAACTCCGCTAAAAACTGCTCCAGAAACTTCTTCGGAGATTTTTCCAGAAATTTCTCCACGAATTTTTCCAAGGATTGCCCTAGGGATTCCTTCAGAAATTCCTTCAAAAATTCTTTCAAGGAAATCTCCAGGAATTCCTCCACAACTTTTTCTAGAAATTCCCCCAGGAATTTCTCAAGGGACATTTTCAGAAATTTCTCCCAGGGTTTATCTGGAGATTCCCCCAGCATTTCAACCAGTAATTGTAGCAAGAATTCCTCCAAAGATTCCTCCAGGAATTCCCAAAGAAAACCTCCAGGAATTCTCCCAGGCATTCCTCCAGGATTTTATCCAGGAATTTCTCCAGGAACACTTCTAGGAAATTCTTCAGGAATTACCCCAAGAATTTCTTCAGGAATTGATCGAGGAATTGCTTCTGGACATCCTTCAGAAATTATGTCAGCAATTTCTCCAGGAATTTTTCCAAAAAATCTTTTGGGGATTTTTCCAGAAATCCCCAGGAAATTCTCCAGGATTATCCACAGGATTTTTCCAGGAATTCCTTCAGGCATTTCTCTAGGAATTTCTTCTGTGATTCCTTCATGAATTGCTTCAGGGATTCCTGTAAGGAGATCTGCATGGATTTTTCCAGGGATTGCTCCAGGAAATCCTTCAAAGTTTCTTCCAGGAAATTCTCCAGAAGTTCTTCTAAGGATTCTTCCAGCAAATCTTCTAGGGATTTCTTAAGAATCTCTTCCAGGCAATTCGCCTGGAATACCTTCACGAATTTTTTAAGGATTTCTCCAGGTATTCCACCAGGAATTCCTCTAGAGATTCCTCCAGGGATTTCTTCACAAATTTCTTCAAGGATTTCTCCAGGTATTTCTTCAGGAGTTCTTCCAAAATTTTCGCTTAAAAATCCTCCAGGATTTTCTCAAGGGATTTTTTTCAGAAATATAAAAATAATATAAATCTCCCAGAATTCCTCTGAAGATTCCGCTAGAAACTTATCCAGTAATTCTTTCAAGGATTCCTCGAGAGATTCCTCTAGGAATTTCATCACGGATTCCTCCAGCAATTCCCACAGGAATACATCTAGGAATTTCTCCAGGATATTATCAAGGATTTTTTCCAAGAACTCCTCTACGAATTCCTGTAAGAATTACCCCAGGAATTTCTTCAGGAATTCCTCCAGGAATTTCTCTAGGAATTGCATCTTTCAGACTGTGTAAGCAATTCTTCTAGGGATTCCTCCAGCCATTTCTCCAGTAATTTCTCCTAAGATTCCATCAGGAATTGCTTCAGGAATTCCTGCAAAGATTTCTCCACGCATTTTTCCAAGGATTGTCCCAGGGATTCCTCCAGGAAATCATTCGCAGATTCCACCAGGAAATCCTCCAGAAGTTCCTCCAAAGATTATCAAAGGAAATTCTCTTTGGAATTCTTCAGAAACTCTTCCATGAAGTTCACCAGGAATACCTTCATGAATTTATCATGGGTTCCCCCAGGTCTTCCTCCAGGGATTTCTCCACAAATTTCTTTAAGGATTCCCCCAGGGATTTCTTCAGGAATTCCTTCGAGGATTTTCCAGGAGTTCCAGGAGAATCCTCCAGAATTTCTCAATGTATTTTTTCAGATATAGATAAATAACAGAAAAAGAAATAGAAATCTCCCAGAATTCCTCTGGAGATTCCTCTAAAAATTCTACCAGTAATTTTTTCACGAATTCCTCTAGAGATTCCTCCAGCAATTCCCACAGGAATATACCTGGAAATTCGTCCAGGCATTCCTTCAGGATTTTAACCAGGAATTTCTCCAAGTATTTCTCCAGGAATTGCTCCTGGACATCCTTAAGAAATTGTGTCAGGAATTTCTCAAGGAATTTCTTCAGGAAATCCTCTAAGAATTTCTTCAGAGATTCTTTTAGGAAATTCTCCAGGAATACTTTAATTTCAGGAATTTTTCAGGCTTTCCTCCAGACATTCCTCCAGAGATTTGTCCAGGATTTGCTTCAGAGATTCCTCCAGGGATTTCTACACGAATTTCTCCAAGGATATTCCCAGAGATTCCTTCAGGGAATCCTCCAGAAATTCCTCCAAGGGTTCTTCCTGGAAATCCTCCTGAAATTTCTCAAGGGATTTTTTCAGAAATTTCTCCAGCAATTCCTTCTAGAATTCCTTTGGAGATTTCCCCAGGATTTCACCAATAATTCATCCAAGAAACTTCTCCAGGAATTTCTGCTGGGTCTCATCCAAGAATTCTTCCAGGAATTACGCCAGGATTTTTTTCAAAAGTTTCTCCAGGCATTCCTCCAGGATTCTCTCTAGAGATTTTTCCAGGAATTGCTTCAGGGATTCCTCCAGGAATTTTTTCAGGGATTTCTTGAAGAATTCCTCCAAGGATTCCTTCTGAAATTTCTTTTAGATTTCCTCTAGGAATTCCTCAAGAGATTTCTTCTGAATTTTTTCTGAGATTTCCTCCAGGAGTTCCTCAAGAGATTTCTCTCGAATTTTTCCTAAGGATATCTTCCAGATTTTTTCCAGAATTTTCTACAATTAATTCTCCAGAAATTTATCTAAGATGTCTTCTAGGATTACCTCATGAGATCTCTTCAGATATTTTCCTATGTATTCCTCCCATAATTTATACAGGAATTCCTCCAGGTACACTTTCAGAATTCTTTCAGGAATTCATCCAGGTGTTTCTTCAGGGATTTATCCAGGAAGTCTTCCAGGGATTGCTCCAGAAATTCTTCAAACGATTTTTTCAGAAATTCCTCTCAGGTTCTCTTAAAAAATTCACTCAGGAGTTCCCTCGGAAATTTCCGAAATTCTTCTATCATCTTTTCAGAGATGTACCCAAGAACTTCTCCAGAATTACCTGATGATTTTTTTTCAATTATTCCAAGAATTTCTGAAAGAAAAGCTCCAGCGAATAGTATTGAAAGATCATTTTAAAAGGACTCATGCAGAAACCAGGAAATTGTAGGTTAGTCCTCAAAAGAGTTCAGCTATAATTTCTTATGTATATGTTTTGTAGACATTCACAAAAAAAAATCGGAACAAAATAATACACGAGTTAATAAAAATCCTTATTCTTCCAGAAATTTGTCACCGCTACCAGAGCCGCGTTGATTTATGTAGATCAGGAAAGCTTTTTTAACGTATTGTACAAAATACAACAGAGTGGCTGTGGAATGGCTAAATAATGCTTTTATAATACAATGCACAATGGTTCACGAAACAGATTTACGAGGAAAGATGCATTCAGCACCTTCAAATGATTTTCTAGATTAATATGGTCTTCTACAAAGATGTTCCTAAAAATAAGGCCCTCTTTTCAATATACATGAAAATCAGGGTGGTCCATATTTTCAAAGAAATTGAAAACCAAACTTTTTTATTTGCAAGAATAACTATATACATTCTTCGGGAAAGATCTATCAGTTTTGAGCAAGTTTGCTGAAGACACTTTTTATGTAGCTTTAAAATTGACCGATCTAGAGGTATTTTTCTGAATAAGCTTAGGGTGATTCAAGAAAAACCGGTTTTCTGGCGTTAACTTTTTCAGTTTAAATTTTTCATCAAAGTCGCCGAGGAAACACTTGTAGAGCATTTGAAGACGCGTCGTTTCGTGCACTGAGATGGTCGTTATCTCTTTTGGTTCAATAGTTACAGGCGTTTTTCTTAAAAAAATCATAGTTTTTTAAAAAGGTGTTATGACGGGTTGGGGCAAACATAAAAAAATATCTTTTGCCCGCATTCAAAGGAAGAAATGTTGTTATAAAACATATCAAAACATTAGAGGGGTGTTATTTTTGTAACTGGAGTAAAGTGCCTATTTTTTCTAGAAAATCATCAATATCTTTTGAACGGAATGACGTAGCAACATTCTCAGCGCACGAAAATGTGCGTTTTTGGAAGCTCTAAAAGTGGTTCTTAGGCGACTTTGACGAGAAATTTAAAACAAAAAAGATAAAGCAATAAAACGTTTTGTTCTAGCGTCACCCTATGAAAACTATGGGAAAATGCTCCAAATTCGGTCAAAACAGTTTAAACGCTGTATCTTTTTTGTTTCAAATTTCTCATCAAAGTTGTCTAAGAACCATTTTTAGAGCTTTAAAAAACGCACATTGAATGTGCGTTGCTGCGTCATTCCGTTCAAAAGATATTGATAATTTTCTAGAAAAAATAGGCACTTTTCAAGTATTTTTTATTTGAGTTACAAAAATAACACCCCTCTAATTTTTTATATGTTTTATAACAACATTTCTTCTTTCGAATGCGGGCAAAAGATATTTTTTATATTTGCCCCAACCCGTCATAACACCTTTTTGAAAAACTATGATTTTCTAAGAAAAACGCCTGTAACTATTGAACCGAAACAGATAACGACCATCTCCGCGCACGAAACGACGCGTCTTCAAATGCTCTACAAGTGTTTTTTGGGCGACTTTGATGAAAAATCGAAACTGAAAAAGTTAACGCCAGAAAGGCGGTTTTGCTTGAACCACCCTAAGCTTATTCAGAAAAATACCTCTAGAGCGGTCAATTTTAAAGCTACATAAAAAGTGTCTTGAGCAAATTTGCTCAAAATTGATAGATCTACAACTTTCTCGAAGAATGTATATAGTTATTCTTGCAAATAAAAAACTTTGGTTACCATTTTCTTTGCAAATATGGACCACCCTAATTTTCATGCACATTGGAAAAAGGACCTTATTTTTAGGGACAACTTTGTAGAAGTTCACATTTGCCTAAAAACTCATTTGAAGGCGTTGATTGCATCTTTCCTCGTAAATCTGGTTCGTGGACCACTGTGCAATGTTATTATATTCAATTTCATCGTATTGCGTTGAGTTATAAAAGCTAGTGGAAACAAATTTGCTAAGGGTGCTTACCCCCCCTCCTCCTGAATGAAAAGCTGGCTACGCCCTTATACCCTTCCCTAACAGGGACATCAAAGTGTAAACGTATCATATAAAAATCCGATTCAGAATGCGCCCTTAGGATTATAAATTCCTAGGCAAAACCTAGCTATGCAAGCAACCTTTCCTGTCTGGTTATCCGGAACCAGAGAATTTCACTACTGTACGGCCAACTGGGAGGAACCAACGAAGAACGACAACTTGCTATTAGAATACTTTTTCAATTATCACTTTCTGGAGGGGAATTTCTGTAGACTCAAAATAACACTTGTTGATCGGTTGAAGTTTCAAGTAGAAGAGAGCCAGACGGCTCGATTTATTCAGATTTATACATTTGACAGCAGTGTTGCCTGCAATGCTGCGCATACGCTTACGCAGCCTTGTGTTTGCGTTAATGATTGTTGATGACTGAATACACTCTAAGGTGTATTCAGTTAAAATGTTACATAGTATACATTACAACCTAGCTATGCAAACAACTAACGCTACGAACGAAAAGCCAACCTATCAGACAAAACACGTTTACAGGATTGATTGATGGACCAAAAATAATTATGAAACCTCGTCATCCTGTCATCGGAAAATGTTATCCAATAGGGTAATACGGCAAAATCCATGTTCTGTATTGTATGTGTCCATATGTGTTGTTCTCGTTTATTACGCATTTGTAGTGTTCCACTATTAGATGTTATATTTTATTATGCATTTGCAGTGTTTCACACTTATTGAGATAATACAAAAGACAGGTAGACCACAGTAGAAATCAAATCTAGAAATTTTAAACATGATTGGGCTTTTTAGCTGCTCGATTCTTATCAGAAGTAAAAAAGCTTTTCAGAGCAGAAATATGAATTATGATATCTGAAAGGTAATAAAATTCGATATTTGGTAATGTAAAGTCTTACACAAAACAATGGCATACAAGTAATGAATTTTGAAATATGTATACAAAATATGATATATACAAGTATGATCCATTGATAGCCTAAAATACTAATAAAACTCTCCTCTTCATCCCTTCATCGTTCAGTTCCAATCGCATCAGATTTTCCACGTGCTGGTTCTGGTGGCAGCTTTCGTGCACTATCACGGCATCAGCGAGATGGCCATGTACCGGGTAACGGTCGGCGAGTGTGACATCCCCCACCAGCATCCGGCGATCAGTTTTTGAGGCTCTTCCTTCGTCGTCTAAAAAAAACCCAAGAAATCCTAGCTGAATAATGCAAAAGCCTGATTGTGTAGTACTATATACCAAACCGATTTCGGTACGACCCCCTACCCCTCCCAGTAGGCATTGCTGTGTCTAACACGGTTCTTTTTTTTGTGAACTCTAATACAAACGACATGATATCCTACTTATTTTTGCTTACTCTTACCACTCGTTTTATTGTTGATGTCCAAAAATATCCAAGTTTTTTTTTTGTTATTTTTCAATCGTTGCAAACAAAATAATATATTTCACTAGAATTATGTAGTTGATAATGATTAATGCCACCTTTCATCTCCTTCAGTACTAATTTTCCATAATTCATTTCCCCTGCATCAATATGGAAGTAGGAGTAAGTTTCTTTGGAAAGCTATATTAAATTCCTTAAGAATTCCTACTTTCTCGGCGCGATAAGGCTTCTAGTAGTATTTTTCTTATTAAACAAAAAAAACGAGAATGCAACAATTTTCATCATGAAACAAGTCGGTGTGAGATACACACAAAGGAGAAGAGATGGAAGCGAAAAGATAGAACCACTTAATAAATTACAATTGTTTGTGCAAGCAGAAAACACACACACACGTACATATAATTATATTGATAAATAGGAAAGAGGTAAGTTAATAATTACAGAAAGAAAACAACAAATTAAAAAAAAAATGATAACACAAAACAAAGACAACTTATAAAATCACACAGAAGAAGAAAAAAAAAACCCTATTCGTGAAAACAAGAAGCAAAAATATAAAAACAAAAGAACAATGCAAAATTCTTGTTAAGTATAATTTATTCATAATGCAACACACACATACTGCTAGTTCGTCGTAGCAGGAAAGATACAATAAAGTAAAGGTGTATGTGCTATGGAACAACGTACAACGGAGTCGCGTGTGGAGTCAAATCATTGTGCACATATCTGAAAATTCCTTTCCTAATCATCCTGATTCCGACCGCTCCGACTGAAAATCGAACTCAGCGGTCTCAACAACTTTCTCAAACAAGTATCCAACTAATCATACTTCTCCATCTCTTGCTGCTGCAAGAAAGTGGCGAAATCAGTTGTCTACTGTGGGTGGATTGCGTCAATTGTGTCTAAGATTAGTCCTAAATCTCCCAACAGATGGGAAGCAACCCATATACAATGGTCTTGAACTTGTATATGAATTCCTCCAGAAGTTGCTCAGGATTTCCTGAATTTCACCAGGAGTTGCTCGAAAGTTCCTCTAGCAGTTCGTCAGGAATTCCTCTAGGACTTTCTCGTGAGTTTTTGGGAATTTAGGCAGAGTTCCTCGGAAATTCTTACATTTCTCGAATATTCCACCAGAAATTTCTACGGAATTTTTCCGAGCATCTTCCAGAACTATCTAGGGAGTTCCATCCAGAGTTTCTCGGAAGTTCTTCAACAAGTTTTTAAAGAATTCCACTAGACCTTCCTCGGACATTTCTTCAAAAGCTCCGAAGATGGGGGAATTTCCGAGGAACTCTTGGAGGTATTCTCGAAGAGCTTTTGGATGAATTCCTGAGGAACTCCTGGAGAAATTCATTCCTGTAGGATTTCCTCGATGAACTCATGCAAGATTTCCCAAACAACTCGTGGAGATATTCCCAAGCATTTTCCTGCAGGTTTCCAGGGAAACTCCTGTGGAGCTTCTGGAGAAATATTCGAGGGAGTTTTTGAATAATTCCCAAAGAACTCCTGGAGAAATTTCCGAGGATCATCCTGGGGTACTCCTGGATATATTCGCGGAAAACGTATGGAAGAATTCCGTAGGAACTCTTGGAGGAGTTTGCTAAGAAATCCTGTGGGCATTTCTGGGGATATCCTGGACGAATTCCTGTGAAACTCCTGGAAGAATTCCCGAGAAAATCCCGGAGGAATTCCCGAGGAACTCTTGAAGGGATTCCCGAGAAACTCCTGGACGCATTCACGAAGAATTCCCAAAGAACTAATAGCAAAATTCCCGAGGAGCACTGCAGAAATTCCTGAGGAATTTCCGAGGAATCCCTTAAAAAATTTCCATGGAACTTCTGGAAGAATTCCCTAGGCACTCCTGGAGAAATTCCCTAGAAACTTCAGTTTGTTTTCCTGTATGAATTCCAGAGGAACTCCGGAAGGTATGCCAGAAGAACTTTTGGAGGAATTCCCAATGAACTCCTGGAGAACCCCAGCAGGATTTCCCGATGAATTCCTTGAGGAATTCCAGAGGAATTTCTGGAAGAATTCCTAGAGGATCACCCGAAGAACTTCTTGAGAAATTTCCAAGAAACTTCTGCAGATATTTCCGGAGAGCTCCTGAAGGAATTCCTTGGGTCTCCTGGATTAAATCCCAGGGGACTCCTAGAAAATTTCGGAAATCTTTCGGAGAGATTTCCGAAGAACTCTTGGAAGAATTTCCGAGGACATCCTCAAGACATTGCCGAGAAACCCCTGAAGGAATTCCCGATAAACTTCTGGAGAATTTCCGAAGAATTCCTGAAGGATTTTTCGAGGTATTCTCTCGTAACATATGGATGAATTCCTATGAAATTTTTAATGGAATTTCCGATGAACTCCTGTAGGAATTTCCTGGGAACTCTTTAAAAAATTGCTGGGGATCTTCTAGGCAACTTGCCTAGAAACATTTAGGGGAATTCCCGAGAATTACCTGGAATAATTCCCGAGAAACTCGTGGAGAAATGTCTGAGGAACTCCCTGAAGAATTCCCGAGGAATCCCTTGATAACTTTCCCAGGAACTCCGGGAGGAAGTCCCATGGAGCTTGAGGAGGAATTCCCAAGGAATTGAAAGAATTCCCGTGCAATTTCCAGAGTTATTTTTGAGGAACTCCTGAAATTCTACACCAGGAGTTAGTCCTGTAAAAATTCCTGAGGAATTTCTGGAGGAACTCTAGAAAAACTTTTGGAAAATTCCCGAGGAACTTCAGGGGAGTAATTCTCTGGGAATCCTGAATCAATGCCCAGGAAACTCCTGGAAAAACATTCCGTAGAACTTCTGGAGAAATTCTCGAAGAATTCTTGAGAGAATCTTCGAGGACCTCCTTAAGAAATTGCCGAGGAACCCCTGAAGGAATTCCCGAGGAACTTCTGGAGAATTTCCAGAAGAATTCCTGAAGGAATTTCTAAGGAACTCCTGAAGGTATTCCTTCGGTACGTATGGATGAACTCTTTAGAAACTCCTAATGGAATTTCCGTGGAACTCCTAGAGGAATTTCCAGGGAACTCCTTGAAAAATTGCAGGGGATCTTCTAAGAAACTTGCCGAGGAAGATTTAGGGAAATTCCCGAGAATTACCTGGAAGAATTTCCGAGGAACTCCTGCAAATGTATGCGGGAAACGTATGGGCGAACTCCTTAGGAACTATTAGTTTAATTTCCTAGCAACTTCTAGAGAAATTTCCGTTGAACTGCTGAAGGAATTCCCGAGGAACTCCTGTAAGAACTTCTGGAATAACTCCTGGAGGAACTCTTGAAAAACTTAAAAAAAAACCCGAGAAACTTCTGGGGAGTAATTCCCTGGATCTCCTGAATCAATGTCCAGGGAACTCCTGGAAAAACTTTCCGTAGAACTTCTGAGAAATTCTCGAAAAACTCTTGGGAGAATCTCCGAGGATCTCCTTAAGAAATTGCCGAGGAATCCCTGAAGGAATTGCCGCGGAACTCCTGAAAAAATTGCCGAGAAACTTCGAAGGTATTCCTGTGCAATTTGTGGAGGTATTCCTGAGAAGCTCCTAAAGAAATATCTGAGGAACTTCTGGAAATATTTGCGGGAACCGTACGCATGAATTCCTTAAGAAATCCTGGGGGAGTTTCCGAGGAACTCTTGTGAATCTGGGGAACATTTCGATGTATTCATAGGAAACTCCTGAAGGAATTCCCGAGATAGTCTTGGAGGAATCGAAAAACTCCTGAAGGGATTCCCGATAAACTCCAGGAGGAATTCAAGTGAAACTCCCGCAGTCATTCATGGCGAACTCCTGGTAAAATTTCCGAGGAACACCTGGAGAAATTCCTAGGGAATTTCCATGGAACTCCTGGAGAAATTCCCGAGGAACTCCAGTGAGTTTTCCTGAGGAATTTCCGAGGAACTTCTGAAGTTATTCCCGAAGAACTTCTGGAGAATTTCCGGAAGAACTGCTGAAGCAAATTCCGAGGAACTCCTGAAGGTATTCCCTCGGAACGTATGAATAAATTCCTTAGAAGCTTCTAATAGAATTTCCGAGAAGCTTCTGGAGGAACTCCCAGGGTCTCCTGTATTAATTACCACAGAACTTCTGGAAAAGAAAACCCGAAAATTTCTGGATAAATTCCCGAAAAACTTCTTGGAAGAATATCCGAGAACCTCCTTAAGAATTTCCCGAGAAACTTCTGTAGGGGTTCCCGAGGAACTTCTGGAAAATATCCCGAAGAACCTCAGAACGTATGAATAAATTTCTTAGAAACTTCTAATAGAATTTCCGAGGAACTCAAAAATTGCCGGGGATCTCCTGGGAAAACTGACGAGCAACGTTTAGAAGAATTCCCGTTAAACTCCTGGAGGATTTCCCGAGAAACAACTAAAGAAACACAGAGAAACAGATGTCACAGCCTCATTGCTTCCCATCGATCACCTTTTTAACGGCTGATTCGAATATTCGGTAGCTGGTCAGTTGACCACTCGCGGAGCTGGTATCGTTTTTGCTCCTGTTTGAGGTTTGCTCACTATAGCCATCTAGTGGCAACCCGGCCAAACACAGTACGTATAGCATTGGGCGATTACGTTTTCGCTTTTCAATGAAATTTGTTCTAAGTGTTATGTCTGTTTCTCTGCGAAAGAAAGTTCCGGGGAACTCCTTGGTGAAATTCCCAAGAAATCCCTGATGAAATTTCCTACTAACTCCTGGAGGAAGTCCCATGGAACTTGAAGAGGAATTCCCAAGGAACTGGAAAAGAACTTCTGAAGGAGTACCCGTGCAATTTCTGCGGGTATTTTCGAGGAACTCCTGGAGAAATTTCCGAGGAACTTCGTGAGAACGTATGAACGAATTCCGTAAGAACTCCTAACTGAATTTCCCAGCTACTTTTAGAGTACTTTTCGTGGAACTCCTGATGGAATTCCCGAGTAACTTCTTAAAGAATTGCTGAGGAACTTCTAGGGAGGAATTCGATGGGTCTGCTGAAATAATTTCCAAGGAACTCCTGGAAAAAAATCCGAAGAATTTCTGTAGAAGTTCCCGTACAACTCTCGGAAGAATTTCCGTGGACCTCCTTAACCCTAGTAAGATGTTGGGGTTAATATGACCCAGATAGGCACGCTCAAAGCGCATTGCCATCGTGGTTCAAAAATCTTAACATCCTAGGAGGGTTAAGAAACCTCTGAAGGAATTCCCCTGAAGCATTTCTGGGGAGGAATTTCCTGGGTCTGATGAATAAATTCTCAGGGAACTCCTGGAAAAAAAAATCCGAAGAACTCCTGAAAGTATCCCCTTGGAATGTATGGATGCATTCTTTAGAAACCCCTAGTGGAATTTCTGAGGAACTCGGGGATCTCCTGGGAAACTCTTGAAGAAATTTCCGAGGAACTCCTTGAAGAATTGGATGGAACTCCAGGACGAATCCTTTTTGAAATTCTGGAGGAAGTCTCATTAAGGACAAGGTATTTGGACTACATTGCTCAAAATTTCTAGAGCACCATTTTTTAGAACCGTTGAACGGATTTGGATTAAAATGCATCACGCTGTTGACAACCACTGAACAATTAGCGTGATGCATTTTCATTCAAATCCGTTCAACGATTCTAAAAAACGGTGCTCTAGAAATTTTGAGCTATGTACTCCAATTCCCAAGGAATTGTGAAAGAGCTTACGAAGGAATTCCCGTGCAATTTCTGTAAGTATTTGCGAGGAACTCCTGGGGAAATTTCCGAGGAACACCTTCAGGAGTAGCCAAAGAACTCCAGGAGGAATTTCCGAGAAACTCCTGGAGATATTTGCGGGGAGCGCATGAACGAATTCCCTACGAAATCCCGGTTGAATATCTCAGCAACTCCTAGAGGAATCTCAGCAACTCCTATAGAGGAATTTCCGTGGAACCTCTGGAGGAAGTTCCTAGGAACTCCTGAAAGAATGCCCAAGAAACTCCTGGCTGAATTCTTAAGCAACTCCTGGAGGAACTCTCGAATAACTTCTGAAGAAATTGCCGGGAAACTCGTGGAGAAATGTCCTGGAAACTCCTGGATGAATTCCCAGGGAACTCATGGATGAATTCACAGGGAACTCTTGGTAAAAAATGCCAAGGAACTCCTGGAGAAGGGCCCGAGAAAGCCCTGAAGAAATGCTGAGGAACTCCTGTAGAAATTACCGCAGAATTTCCAAGGATTTTTTGAGCAATTCCTATGGAGCTTCTCCTGGAGGAATTCCTGAGGATCTCCTGGAGGGATTTCCAAGAAACTCATAGAATAATTTCCGAGGAACTCCTGGAGATATTCCATACGGTAAACGTATGGATAAATTCCTTTGGAACTCTTGGAGGAATTCCCGAGAAACACCTGTGGGCCCATATAGCCGAGGCGGTAAACGCACGGGTATTCAGCATGACCATGCTGAGGGTGACGGGTTCGATTCCCGGTCGGTCCAGGATCTTTTCGTAAAGGAAATTTCCTTGACTTCCTTGGGCATAGAGTATCTTCGTGCCTGCCACACGATATACACATGCAAAATGGTCATTGGCAGAGGAAGCTCTCAGTTAATAACTGTGGAAGTGCTCATAGAACACTAAGCTGAGAAGCAGGCTTTGTCCCAGTGAGGACGTTACGCCAAGAAGAGGAGAGAGAACCTGTGGGTATTTCTGGGGAACTCCTAGTCGAATTCCCGATGAACTCCTGAAGTAATTCACGAGAAACTGCTAGAGTGATTCCCGTGATAGTTCTGAAGGAATTCTCGAGGAACTCCTGGACGGATTGCCGAGAAACTTGTGAAGGAATTGACGATGTACTCCCGCAGGATTTCTAGACGCACTTCTGGCGGAAGTAACATTGCGTGGTCTATAATGGGTATGTTGTACTATTACGGGTCCAGGACTCCGTAACAATGCATGCAACTCTCCTAGGAAATCGATGCAACATCTTTGTATGTTGCTTTTTCTCAGGAAGCGTCTTTGAAAATTTATGTATCCTGCCATCTGGTGCCGTGCAACAACAGGGCTGTCCTCACTGTATTTGAAAACTAATTAAATCGTTCACGATTTGAACGAATGAAGTGCGTCGAATTCTGCAGTTGTGACCATTGTGACAATTTAGGTATTCATTTTGTTTAAAAAATAAATGGAGCTCGTGCTGCTCAGTATTTTATACTAAATCCAATAAATTTGGCTGCAATCGTAAAGATTATGTAATTTATGAATCTCCCCTTACATTTACGCACGGCAATTCGCCTTGACGGAGGCTCTCTGAGAGAATTGCGCTGTGCGTGAAATCATTTTTTTTAACATGGGGAAGGATAGGAGCTGCATTTTCAAATGCTTCTAAAATATTTTAGGGACTTCAGATTGAAAAAAGTATTAATGTTTTGCAATATACTTTCAATTAGCTACATTATAACAGGTTTTAGACAAAAGTTTTTAAATCTCAATGTTATGTCTATAATATAGCGTATCAAAATCTCTTTCGATAACATTAAGAACGTTTTGCTTGGAAAAATTTCTATAAAGAATTATAAGCATTTGAAAATGCAGCTCCTATCCTTTCCCATGTTAAAAAAAATTGTTTTCACGCAAACGCAATTCTCTCAGAGAGCCTCCGTCAAGGCGAATGCGATGCGACAAACAAGCGCGCGATTTCCTCAGCTGTTTGTCATCGCTTGCTGCAGCTGCAGCAGTCACATTTGCATCGCATCCAGTGACGTCTCCGCAAAAGTCATCGTCGGGAAAAAAAATAGTGGATTGTTTTGTGCCAAGTTTATCAGCGTTTTGCTCGCGATTATTCGCGGTTCAATCAACTATCAGTTCCCGCAAAGATCGAAGTAAGTGTTCGTATAGAGCTTTTGATAGAATATCTCCAGCCCCCGCTCGTGGAACTGCTTGGCAAAAGGCCGTTCCTCTCTTCGCAGCTGAAAATAATATACGCACTAACACAACCGTAGCGTTTAGTCATCGTCCGCCTCAGCCAACCAAGGGTGGTACAGAAGGGACAGCGGCAGAGCCGTGTTTTGTTTTTAGACTTCAACTTTCTGGGTGAGAAGTGCGAAAGTGGCGGAAGGGAGCGGAGTCCGCCTTCGCTTGATTACTAGTGCTAGCGCAGATTATGGTCAGTCTGATCAGAAACTTCGGCTCAAACACGGTAAGATTCTATTCCTTAATTCTTCTTTCCTATCGAAGCGATCGCCGATGAAGTTCTATGATCCGCGATCCCCTACCACCCTGCCACCACCGTGCATTGATATGAGTCATTTCGAAATTCTCTTGATTCTTCCATTTCAGTTTTCCTCCCGTCGGGTTGTTTTTCTTTAGTTCATTTCGTGTTGTTTTTCTTTTTGCGTATCGCTCGCGTCTGTGCTTGCAGGGAGGTCGTTTCTTCGAAGATTCCACCAGGATGGACGATAGCAACACGATGTTGGATCCGATTTTGTCCACCGAGGACAATGACGGTTTCCGGCCACTGCGAACCGTGCCGGCTTTCAGGTAAGTCGCATTTTAGCGTATGTATTACGAATGTTACCGGTGTTTATTGGCGGATATGTTAGATCATCGAATCGCCATTTCATGGGGCTTCCCATGGGATGGGCCTTATCTTTTGGCACGGTTTTGAATGTAAACATAAGTCATGGCTTTGATCTACCGGCGGCTTATATCTGATACGAATGAATTCAAAAATAAGTCCATCTTACTCGTTTTTCACTCTTCTTTTATCTTTTATTCGTTGAACTTTGGCATGGCCTAAAGTTACAAACTAGTTAAAAAATACTGAGATTTTTGTGGAGAGCAAAAGATGTGTTCTGAAATGGGGCTGACAAAATCGGGTCACTAATGTATTTCCCAAAGATTCTTGAGGGATTTCTTTTGAAATTTCAACTGAGATTTCTCTTGGGATTTCTCTCAGAACATTCCTTCCGGTGTTGATCCTGGGATGTCTCTCAGAGTTTTTCAGAATTTATCCTGGACTTTCTCTTAAGATTTTTTGAGAGTCTTTTCTGCAGAAGCTAGTGTAAAAAAATCTCATGGAGTTCGTTTCGTGATTTTTCGGATATTGTTCAAGGCAATTCCTTGTAGATGATTGTCTAATTTCTTGCATCCTGAGGTTATTGTTTTTCACCACCAGGAATTATTCCGAGATTCTGGATGCTCCTTTTTGGGATTTCTTTCATAATTGCTCCTGGAGTTCCTGCAAGATTTATTTAAAAAAAAATCCAGAACCTCTTTGAATAACTAGATAGGATAGATTTCTAGTAAGAAATTCCCGGAGAAATACTTGAATAAATCCCGGTTTGATTATGCGAAAAACTCTACAAAGACTTATTGGACAAATCTCAGAGGAACTCCGAAAGAAATCCTGAGAGAAACTGGGACATGTCGGAAAAAAACTTCCTGGACTAATCCCAGGATGAAATATTAAGGAAATTTAAGTAGGAACTCAGAAACCCTCTAAAAGAAATCCCGGGAAAAAGTACGTGTGAAGTCCCGCTAGGTAATCCACTAGAAATATTTGAAAACTATGGAAAAGTTCCTTTGAATAACTTCTGCAAAAATCCCGAGAGAAACTGTTGGAAAATCATCTCGAAACCACTAAGAGAAATTCCTGGAAGAATTTTGTAAAAATTTTGGAAAGACAGAAAAGAAAAACCTTTTATAATTTCATGGAAAAACTCTGCGAGAAACTGGAAATGAATTCAAAAGAGGAATTCCGGAAAGATTTGAAGGAAGAGCAGGATTCTTAGAATCATGAATTTCGAAATGTCAACATAACTACACCACCAACACAGAATATCAAACATCCAAGATCATATTAAAACCTGTGTATGAAATAACGATCATATAGTTTTTTAGAGTATTCAGATGTAGGTGGAAATATCAAAGTAACATCTTGAAATTAACCCAAAAGAACTCTGAGAAAAATTTAGAATTATTTCTCAACCGATTATTGTATTATATTCGAAAGAGTTACATTAAAATGTTCTTGAAGGAAGTCAGCGATTTGGCGGAATTTCTTATATAATAAATCTTGCGCATTTTTCCTTATGTTTGAAGCCAGATATAAACATGGAAAAATGGCCGCCTGGAAAAACCTGAAAAACTCATGGAATTTTATTTTGTCTTAGGAGTAAACAACCTGAAAAGGCGAGGTTTTTTAACGTATTGTACAGCAGTTCCATTCCTCGCATTCTGTTTCTCCTGAGTTGCGTTTTTCTCCAGAAAGAGGCAAGTCTCCTGTTTCACTTTCTATTTGTATCGTTCTGTCGGATTCCATGCTGCAGCATTACCAACTGTCAGTAGCTCTAGCTCATACAAAGTTGATGATTGAAAGTTTTTGGCCAGTTTGATCATCCCCAGGCCGTGAACAGAGTCGACGATAAGTATCACAATGAGTGCTACTATCACCAACTCCGTTTAGCGGCATGTTTTGGCCTTAGATTTTTTGTGTCCTTCTAATTTGTTGCTTGTTCCTTAGAAGCAGATAGCGTTATCCGACCTGAACTCTCTTGAGTGACCTCTGCGTGCTACGAATCGTTGGACTGCCATGATGCACAATTCGGTGCTTAGTGAGTGCACTACCTCTATGTGCAATGACTTCAGGGTAAGGCAGGTGAAGAGCGCCTCCCAGCGCTTCAAATTGCCAGAGTAGGTAAATGCCGTTAGACGAGTCTTGGAAAGCGGAGGTATGATTGGTGGTCTCGGAATCGCCTTCGTAAGGCGGCAAATGATGCACGCTCGTTCAATTTTGTCCAGTAACCATTTGAGAGCGGATATACATTAGTGTGGGTCATCGGAACCGTTTTCTCAGATCAAAGCTTGTTGGGTTCCGTTTCGGGTCCTGAGTATCTGTGCGAAATTTGAGCACGATCGGTTGCGTCTACATTTTGCGCATTGCAATTGAAATTTGTATGGGATTTTGTATGGGAAAACATACTTTTTTGCATTTTAGCCATAAGTTGACAAAGTTTGTCTGAAACTTTTTAACCGATACGATAGAATGTTGGCCTAGGATGTCCTGAAAAGCTTTGTTGAAGACCGCAATGCGATCCGATGCTTGTGAAAATAGTTATAACCAACGAACCGCATGCATGTGTTAATGTTTTAACATGTAAACTGCCGTTATAAGCATATCTGTACCATGTTCAAAAATGTGCAACTGAGAAAACTGCGATTAAAGTTGATAACGTATTTTTATAATTGATCAACAAATACAGTACCCGAACGGTACACGCAGCCGTATTTCTATTAAAATGGATTATATCTGAATGATTCCATTTCAGAAGTTGCCTTTTTTAACGTGAAAAAACATTTCATTTTTGAATAAATAGTTCCCAGCGGGACAGTTATGCTGTGAAACACAACGCAAATTCGAAATTTCCACGCATACTTTTCGCAGTTTTTGACTGTATTTCTTTTAGTGGGACAGATATGCTTGGAAATGCAACAATGGGACAATATGACTTGGTATTTATTTTCGAAATTTAAGAACAAACTAAGGACTTTTACAAGTTTACATAAAAATACACATACAATTTTGCTGATAGGAGGAAAAAAGTGAAAAATGCTGAAAATCAACATGGGACAGATATGCTTAGAACGGCAGTAAAGGAATAACAATAACAACAAAATCATGCTGTTTCGCCAAGCAATGCCAACGCTATAACTTTTTTCATAAGCATCAGATCACTTCGCGGTCTTCGACAAAGTTTTTCAGGACACCCTAGGGCCTAGGCTATGCTTTCACTTTATCGGTTACACGGTTTTAGAAAAAATCGAGCTTGTTATGAGAGAAATGCAAAAAAGTGTGTTTTCCCATGTAAAACCCCATACAAACCTTGATACAAACTTCAAACACGATGCGCAAAACGTAGACATAACCGATCGTGCCCAAATTTTGCACACTTATTTGGGTCCTGAAATGGGATCAAAAAAGCTTTGATCTGATGGGATGCCATTGATTTTTTCTATTTTCCATATAAACGATGACCCACTCTAATATACATATCTACTTGGATAGGGTTAGAACACTAGACTTCGGCCTCTAAAAATCTGCTCTAAATTATGCCGCTTCATGCTTAAAAACCCGATTTAATCCACCTATGGTGAACAGAACCCTTCTTACACTTATTAAAATTATTGTTGTATTATTTGTATTTAACATATTTATTTTGTGTAATTGACCAAAAGTTCTAGAAAATATTGTGGATTGGCATCTAGTGTAATGGTTCCACAATAGCATCATGGACCATGGACTAAACTACCAGAACCTCCTAGAAACTTGTATGGAATGTTTAAAAAATAGCTTACATATTCTGGAATATTGTATCTTTTGTTAACTGCCAAAAGATCTTGAATCGATTAATAAATGGATAAGAAAATCAACGAGATACACTTTGTCTAATATCTCTTAATCAGTTGATTAAATTAGCTCCGAAGTACTTGGTATTCATGGTTATGGTGTAGAAAGGACAAAAATGATATATCTACTAAGTTAATCAGTTTTGGCATTAGCTTGTTATTTTCGCTGTCCATATCTTGCATTTTTCCCACAATATATAAATTCAAAGCTTCCAATTAACATATTGCTAGTTTTCATAGAATTCCTGTGTATTTATAATTTGTTATTTATAAATTTGTTGAAAACAATATCCTGCTAGTATACACTTTGTATGAGGTCAGCATTATTTATTGAAAAATAATTTCCCATAGACTGGTCAAAAACTCATGCCAGATAACAAGTGAATATAATAATAAAAAAAGGAATTTATTGAAATACTCTTCGTAAGATATCTCAGTAATCAAATGTTGAATCGAAATAAAATTTCAGGGACTTTTACAAGGATATTGCAGCTTTCATTTGGTGCTAAGAGAACCCAAATCGGTTGATAGACGGCTGAGATATTTATTATGGTACCCTTGTTCAAAAATCTCTCAAAAAGTTAACATGTATTACTCCCAAGTACTCTTCGAAAGATATCTCGGTAACCAAATGTCTGATCGTAATAAAATTCAATAGGGTTCTACACACGCACAGACATTTGCTCAGTTGGTCGAGCTGAGTTGATTGGTATATGAGACTTGGCCCTGCGGGCCTCGGATCGAAAGTCGGTTTTTCGAGCGGTATTTATACCCTTCTTATTGGTGTAAGAAGGGTAATAAGGAATTTATTGAAATACTCCTCGAAAGATTTCTCAGTAACCAAAATTTGGTTATTGGACATTTAATGTCCAATCGAAATAAAATTTCAGGGCCTTCTACAAGGATACTGTAGCTTTCGTTTGGTGCTAAGAGAACCCAAATCGGTTGACAGACGACTGAGATATTTATTATGATACAGTTGGTCAAAAATCTCTCAAAAGTTTAACCTGTATTACTCCCAAGTACTCTTTGAAAGATAACTCGATAACCAAATGTCCAATCCTAATAAAATTGTATAGGGTTCTACTAGGATGTTATAGCTTTTATTTGGTGCTTAGAGAACCGAAATCGGTTGACAGACGGTTGATATTTATTATGATACACTTGGTCAAAAATCTCAAAAAGTTTAGTTGTATAAATCCTAAGTACTCTTCGAAAGATATCTCTGTAACCAAATGTCCAATCCTAAGAAAATTTCTGAGCAATCTACTAGGATGTTGTAGCTTTCATTTGGTGCCAAGAGAACCCAAATCGATTGACACACGGCTGAGATATTTAGTTTGATACACTTTGTTAAAAATCTCAAAAAGTTTAGTTGTATAACTCCTAAGTACTCTTCGAAAGATATCTCAGTAACCAAATGTCCAATCGAAATAAAATTTCAGAGCGTTCTACTAGGGTGCTGTAGCTTTCATTTGCTGCCAAGAGAACTTAAATCGGTTGACAGACGGCTGAGATATTCGTCAATATGCTAAATGTCAAAAATCTCTCAAAAAGCTAACCTATATGATTTCAAAGTACTCTTCAAAAGATATCTCGGTAACCAAATGTCCGATCGTAATAAAATTCAATAGGGTTCTATAAGGATGTTATAGCTTTCATTTGCAACTAAGAGAATCCAAATCGGATATCAGACGGCTGAGAAACGTGCGTGACTTTTTTTGTAACATACGCACACACATACACACACTCACAGACATTTGCTCAGTTGGTCGAGCTGAGTTGATCGGTATATGAGACTCGGCCCTGCGGGCCTCGGATCGAAAGTCGGTTTTTCGAGCGGTATTTATACCCTTCTTATGGGTGTAAGAAGGGTAAAAACTGAAATAAACGAAATTTGCTCTAACCTTGCCGCAAAAATACCAAAATCTAATGTAAATCCTTTGAGAATAAACCCGTCAATATTTTTAAGACCTGTGAATGTAAATGAAGTAACTGAAATAATTAAGGATCTCAATGTTAATAAAAGTTGTGGTCCAGATAATTTCCCTGCTACTGTAATTAAAAACAGTGCATAAGTATTTTCAAATGTTTTTGTTGATCTTTTTGATAAAATTTTAGTGCAAGGTGAATATCCCGATTGTCTCAAAATAGCAAAAGTGACACCTGTTTTCAAGTCAGGAATTTCGTCAGATCCAAGTAACTTTAGGCCTATTTCTATTCTCTCTGTTTTCAGTAAAGTTTTTGAAAAATTATTGGTGAACAGATTGGTAAATTTTATAATTCTAAACAATATTTTGTATAAGTATCAATACGGGTTTAGGAAAGGGAGCAGTACTACAACAGCGACAGTTGAACTTGTTGAGTTTTTGCTTGACAAAATAGAGATTAAATGTTTAGTTGAAGGGCTCTTTAGGCTCTTTATTGACTTGAAAAACGCATTTGACACGCTGAATCATAATATTTTGCTCCAAAAGTTGGAATATTATGGGATTCGGGGCGTGGCTAATAACGTAATTAGAAGTTATTTGAGCTATTGAAGGGTCTCGAAGCTTGCTAAAGCCATTGAATGTCGGAGTTCCCCAGGGAAGTAATATAGGACCTCTACTATTTCTTATTTCCATAAATGAACTAGGAGATTTACAACTTGAAAGCATACCCAATAATAATATCTCTTCGATTATTATGAGCATGAAAAATGATTTACACATTCTAAAGAGGTATTTTGATTCCAACCTGTTGTCTTTGAATTTATCGAAAACAAAATACATAATTTTTCACTCCCCACACAAAAAAGTTCCCTCACATTCAAATCCGTATATTGGACAGACAACTATTGAAAAAGTACTTACTTTTAAATATCTTGGCTTAGTGTTAGATGATAATCTTTCTTGGGGTAGCCATTTAGAACATATTGAAAGAAAAATCTCATCCCTTTGTGGTTTGTTGTACCGTGTTCGACCCTTTGTCCCTCGCAATGCACTTCATAAGTTTTATTTTGGTTGCATTCATTCCCATCTACAATACCTTGTGATCGTCTGGGGCCATGCCAGCAAATCCAAGCTTAAAAAACTTCAAGTTTTGCGTATAGGTGTCTCAAAATAATTTATTCATTGCCTCTGTTATATTCAACATTCGATCTTTATAGCACATTAACGCATAGAGTACTGTCTGTACGAGGATTGTGTGAACTTCAGTCTTGTTTATTAATATACGACGTGATTAGAAACCCCAATATGCACCACGACTTAAATCTACGTACGAGAATTCATGGTCACTACCCAAGACATGCCAATAACTTTCAGCAATCTCGGTCAAATGCGAATATCCTTCTATGGTCCTTCGACATACGACGTACTTCTTGAGCGTTTGAAACTGATAAATACAGTCGACTCTCCACATGTCGATGTTCTACATCTCGATATCTCTCCCTATCACGGTGGTTTGGTCGGTCCCTTCAATCTGCATACATTTTAGGGGCCGTCCATATACCACGTGGACAGAAAATGCACGGTTTTTGACCCCCTCCCCCCTCCCCATGGACAAGCGTGGACTTTTCATTGACCCCTACCCCCCTCCCCCAATGTCCACGTGGACATACCAAAAAAGGTTTTTTTTTTTCATATTTCTAAAATAAATGGTAAAGTGATTTTGAAAAGTTTATTTTTTAATATTGTTTTTTTTTCTTCGTGAACAATGTCTTAAATATAATTGAAAACTTTATAAAACAAGAATATTCTATAGCTTTTCATAGAGTATTGGTTCCCTTATTAACCCTCTAATACCCAAATTTTTGATTTTGATCTAAATATCATTTTTCTAATTTTTATTTTTGAACATCCCCACACTTTTATATTTTTCATGGAAGCCAATTTGGGGAACGGATTTTTTTAGATGAAAACATTTTGAGATTTTATGATTATTGTTGAAATATTATTATTTCAAATTTTTATCACAGAAAATTTTATTTTCCATGTAATTTTAAGGAAAAAAAATTTAGAGTGTATTCGATTCCCTTAAACTATTAAACAAGGATAGAATGATTTGGGAAAAATTTAAAATATGTTAATTGTAGCGATTCAATACAAAATAAACAATGACTTCTAAAAGGTGACTAAAACATCAATTTTTCAATGATTTAAAAAAAAATGTAAATACGCTTCAAAATACACCAAAAATTATTTTGAGATATACAGAACAGTCCTAAATATCAGCCAAAAATATAGAAAAAAATATTTTCCACGAAACAAAAATTACAAAAATGCTCAAACTATACCCCGTCTAAAGGCGGGATTGGGTATTAGAGGGTTAAGCATGTGGCTCCCATTTTCATCCTAGGAAAAACAAATGATTGTAGCGCATTTTGTTTTCTTTCTTATTTTTCTATTTTTTGTTAGAAGACAGCACTCATGAAAACATAAAGAACGGAATCAATCGATGCCGTAATCGCTTGTTTTTGAATAGGATGAATACACGTGAGAATACTGATTGCACAGATACCCTAGAATACAAACAAGTAGCACAAAATAGAAACCTACAAGTTGTCAACATTGTTTTTAATTCAGCGAAGATATGAGGAAGCCACACCTCGAATTTTCAGTAGCACAAATTTGAAGAACCGAATGTTTGTTTTTGCTGAAAAGTTGATCGTTTGGTCACCACCAGCGGTTAACCAAATCGATCAACTTTTCAGCGCAAACTGACATTCGGTTCTTCAGATTTGTGCTTTTGAAAATTCAAGGTGTGGCTTCGTTTTATATTCACCCTAATGTTTGTGAGAGTGTGGGTTCGATTCCCGCTCCAGTTGGTGAAAATTTTTCGTCAAACTGAAAATTCTTCACTGGGTGTGTTTCGTGTGATGTCCATCGCCTAATGTTAGTGATTGTTTAATGTTCAGTCTATACAGCCTCTGGTTGAAGACAGTGTTTTTAAGAATGTTGTTCAATCTATGATTGTCTGATTGTTTTGTTGAGATGAGGTAATTTTAAATCCTAGATTTTTGTTGAAATAAAATTATATTTCTTGGACTCTTACAAAAAACAAGATTTACAGCAACTAAATTGTATTGCTGAGGTTTAGATTTTAATATCCATTAGAAACATCTTCAATTTCAAAGGAACCTACAAAAAAAGTTTTTTAGATAAGCCTGCAATTCCCTACATGTATTTCGAAACGTTGAAGTAGTTTAAAAATTTGACATCAAACTTCGAAAAATCCATACAGAACTTTAATGAAAATTTTCTGACTGAAACACCAACATTTGCATGGTCTTCACTCCATTTTAAGTCTCCATAATATTCCTCGATGAAGAAAACTAAGTAATTAGAAATTCTGATAATTTCAAACAAATTAGTCTGTGAATCAATACTATGATTTTTTTCCTTGAAGTAGCTTAAATACAACTCAAAGACATTGTATAATAAAATAAAATGAATGAAAGAACTGTTGAAGAGAATCTCATCAATAATGCGACATAATTTGTTTCGTTTGTAGATTCTTGTTTCCTAATTTTGATGTCAATGTTGTCCACGTGGACATTTGGCGAACCCTCACCCCCCTCTCCGTGGACAAGCGTGGACTTTTCGCTAACCCCCTCCCCCCTCCAAGCTGTCCACGTGGTATATGGACGGCCCCTTACCTTTCTACATGTCGATATCTCCTTATCTCGATATTTCTTTATCTCGATGCGATCTCGTTCGTTTTTGTTCGAGATTTTCTCTCCATATGTCGATATGCCCGTTTTTACAGGTTGCTAGATCTCGTTTTTTAGGTGCAAAACATTCTGGGAAGGTGAAGTGACATCTGTTTGTTGGCGGTTTTTCCTAGTTACGGATGATTTTTCAATCTAGTGTGCATTACAAATTGGTTCTTGAGTTCGATCTCTCCCTATCTCGATGATCCCTTCAATATCGAGATGTAGAGAGTCAACTGTAATAGAATACTTTTCAAAACTAGTTTAAAACAGTTTTACCGATCCAAAATTAATTCATTCTTAGTATAAAATCGTATCAACTGCCAGTTATTATTTAAAAATACACTCTATAATTCAATAAATTTAGTATATTAGTTATATCTCCGGGATCCCTTAAAAGGAAATAATTTCCACTGGGATACCCTTGTTTGATTTTTTTTTGTTAAATTTCCAAAAATGTGGTCACAAATGTGATGAAAACCTCTTGTCGGCGCCACAGTCATAAAACTGTAATTTGAACTGTGCAACCAAGATGTGCTAAAAGACCCCAAAAACAATTAAATTTCATAGTAAACTGTATATTTTTACTTTTGGAATATGTTCTACAGTAAAACTTCCAATTGGTCGGGGTTCTGCTAAACCGAACCAAAGACCATTTTTTTAAAAATTGAGTTTTCTTAATCATTGGGTGAAGAAAATGATGATCTTCCTTCCATGTAAAAATCCAATAATTCTGACAGCTCGTCGTGGAGTAAATTCAAAATTTCTGTTTGGCAGAACATACAAAACATTTTGCATCCAACCAGAGTGAACTGTAAACCATTCGATAGAATCAGCGAAATATTTTAGTTTTGGTCCAGGTGATGAACATTCAAAGTTCTCTTCATCATCGTCAGATTTCTAACTTCTAACCGACTCATAGAAACAATCTGTGAGAGAAATGAACACGTTATTAGAAATATGGGTGTTGGAGAAACCAATTATGTTTCGATGGCGCTGATCGCCATTTTTCCAAATCACATTCAGCCAGACCAAACCATGTTCACAGTATTTTAGAATCAATTTATTCTCAACAATACAAAAATCAACTGGTTTTCAAATACCATCGTTATGTCGATACACCTCATACTGGTAATTTAACACAAGAGCCGTCATTGAACAACAAGCCTAATTAGAACAATAAAGCTTGAAAAAAAATCAAACACTTGGTTCGCTTTGGCTGATCGAAAAATGGCGTTTTCACGAAAACCGTCCTTGAGAAGAATGTTTAGAACTTGATTCAGACTTAACGACTGACCTTTAGCAAGGTAATATGACCTAGAGGTAACGCGCTTGGTTATCACGCAGATGATCCAAGTTCGAATTTCTTTCATATTTTTGAAAACTTTTTTGTAGTACACTTTGGCAGAACATTTTCATGGTTTTCTTTGACAAGCATAAATTTGAAGTACACAACTTGATCCACATTCACATCTCAGGACGTCAGGGCATGTAAGGACATTGTTTGCCATAATCACTCTTGCTCAGTGCCTCCACATGCACCGCTTATGAAGAAAAAGCATGTGTGGGAAGGGCTGAGCTGGGAGGGCTTCCGCCGTTCATATTTCAAACTATTTTGAGACCTTCGTGCTACCATACTATACGCGTCCTCTTTGATTCATGTAAAGGATTGTGAGTGATATCAAATTCAACTTAAAGTGAAGATATGACGAAGCCACACCTTGAATTTTCATAAGCACAAATCTGAAAAACCAAATATCGCAAAGCGATGAAAAGTTGATCGATTGATCAGCCGCTGGTGGTGACCAATCGATCATCTTTTCAGTGCAATCCTTCATTTGGTTCTTCAGATTTGTGCTCTTGAAAATTCGAGGTGTGGCTTCGTCATATCTTCACCTTAATAGACGATGAAAAATCTCGATTTTTTCATTATCCAACTGGTTTTATCTGAAATAAAAAAAAAAACACATTCAGCCAAACTGAACTATAAACCATTTTTTAAAGTTTTTGATCAGCCAGAGTGAACTGAGTGCAAAGTACCAAGAAAAAAATGTAATTATATCAATGATTCCAAATAATTTACATGTATTCTTCATTTCTGATGGTTAACCTTCCAGGACGCGCGCCATCAAGCAACCGAAACTGCACCGCGCTCGCGCTGTATACGAAAAGCGAGGTTTTTTGGTGGTGTTGTACTTTTTACAACAGCGCGTGCGCTGAAGGGTTAATGAAGGCTTGTAAGTTACATGTGTGCGGAAAAGTTTCAAATAATTTCCGCTGTTGTTTATTTGTGAGTGGTTGATCTTTAAGCCTCATTATCTTGGAATTATCTTTTTGGCGCTTAGTTCGGTTTAGCAGAACCCCGGCCAATTCATATTAAAATGTTGCAAAATATTTTGTCAAAGAAAATTATTCCGCTTTTATCACTATTCCGTTTTTGTCAACTGAAAATCGCGGACAGTGTTGATAAAAAGGAACATACCTGTATACCCTTTTTCTGTGAAGTGTGCAAGTTATCTCAGTAACATATTTGGCACTGGGATACTTTGGTATCGACTCAAAAGACTCAAGACCAATTACCCCATTGTGGTGGGACTTGCTTCACCACTTCCTTGGTGTTGGGAGGGCGACATCTGTCTCCCCATCTATGGGCGGCATTGTAAGAGACTTGACAATATGCATTATACAGTTCGCTGTAAGAGTCCGTGCAATAAACATCGCTAAATCGTACGGTCGTTCTTTCCCACTGATTACGCGAATACCGAAAGTACCCGAAGATCGATTCCCTGTTTTCGTCGGCGGTATAGATTCCGCAGCATGACCAGTGCGTCGCGGTCCACCTCGTTCTACACTTGGGGGATAAGATCCATATGGCAACAGGCCCTAAAGAAGGGCTTGTCAAGAACATTGAACCTATGATGGATGAGTGCACTGCAACAACAGAGCATGTGTTCTGATTTCTGATGTTCCTCTCTTCTCGTCAAAGAAGCAGTCCACCCTAATAGAAAAATATGATACAACGTGCTTAACAACCCTTTCGGGCTATCATCTCGATCATACGCGGAATGATATAATGATTCACCCAATCGCTAGTGTATAATACATTTTTATTAGGGCAGTTATTCGACCGGTGTAGACGTTGAGATTCCTTTTGTTGAGACCTTATGATGAATAAGTTTTCTTGGAATTTATCGTGACTAGCCTTTTGGATTGACTCGTATGGGGAAGTAAACTTTTATCCACACATTTTCAAAATTTGTATGGACCGTAGACTTTAACCAGAACATCCCGATGACTTTTCGAACATCGAATTCTGACTGCCTATAGTACAAAACTATTGGGACATGCATAAGAACTCTGCTAAAATCCTGAAACAGTTAAACATCAACGCCAGACTATAACATATGTATATATTATACACGTTTCAGCTTCCATCTGCTGGTCTCGAGTTGCATCTCGCTGACCGGAATAATCCTGGCCGCCACCTGGGAGGACAGCTGTCGCTGCGAAGCTTATTTCATAATGCTGTATCTGAGAGCCGCCTTCTGGTTGATCACCTATGTAAGATGTTGATCAAGTTTCGAATCCAGTGTTTTCCTATGAAACTTTTGTCCATATTATCTATTTCCAGCTTTTCGACCATTTCGTAAGGAATCGCCACGAGAAGCTCCGTCTGGACGGATATCACGATTTCCACCGATCCACCGCCCAGCATCGCTCGGTACCGCTGCAGATCGTATCGCTGTGGAATACGTTCTTGTTGGCAATCCAAACGTTGATCCAACATTACTACGGAGATAGCTTTGCCGAGAAGTGTGCCGTGGTGGGACTGCTGTCACCGATCGTCTATATCACGTTGTTCAGCTCGCTCGAAACGGTTGTATTTGGAGTCGTGCATGGACTGTATATTGGTAAGTCGCACAATTGCTTTGGATTACTTCTAGCAATATTTAAAAAAAAAAATGATTCATGTCCTATGTCCAGCCAAAGTGGTTCGGTTCAACCGAATGGCACCCCCGCCGGATGCGCTGCAGGGATCGCAGAGTCACAGCAGCGGCTCGCTCGGTCTGACCCAGCGTGGGCTTAGCACTGCTGAGCTACTCGAAAAACAGGCCGATCTTATCAACTATCTGAAGGATCACAACCTTAAGTTGAACCAGAAGATCATGCAAATGAACGCACAGGTACAGACGGTTACCTACCCGCCGTTTGCGAACAACTAGGATCCTAAGTAGGATGCGCAGATTGAGGTAAGATTGATTTTACTCTTGAGCTTTTCCATGCAGAGACGAACTTTTTTTCCGGACTGGATGAATGAGAGGAGGTAAAACAGAAAACTAATTGGACTGATCGTTTTGTTAAGGTTGTAGTTAAGGCCAGTTGTAGTAGATAATGATTGTGATGAGATGAACTGGGAGTCAAAGTCGTGACATTGTGAATGGTGTCATTTCTGCTTTGAAGAGCTTGGTTTAAATTTTACGAACCGTAGAAGAAAAATTGAGGAGGAGTAAGTTAATGTTTTGTTTTCGAACAATAAAATGTAGAATTCGTTCTGTAAATACACTTATTTAAACATATATTTGTTACTCTAAACACGTATCCGTACGCATGCTGAACAAAAAAAAAACTATGTGTATACAAAATGTTACAAACTACTTATCTTCCAGTATCCCAATCGAGGTCGCTTGTTTCTTGAGTTCTGCTTGCTGTTTCTGTAGTAGCTTGATCGTCTCTGCCTGTTGTCTCAGTTGTAATTTCGCATTCAAATGGTCTTGAAGTTCGGTGTACTGAACAGCGCATATCCCACCGGACGCATTGATCAATCGAGCTGTAAAGTTTCAAGAAGTTTGTAATCACTCATGATCCTACATGTTGTAGTCTCAAAGATAATTTACCAACGGCAACCGCGTAGAAACAGCTCAACACTAAGCTTTCAGTAACGCAGAACATCACGATCACCGTTTGCGGGGATTGTAATGTACCCAATAAATCGCTGTCGAACGGTTGCTTACAGGAGCCTGCCGAATTTCCTAACCCGGTTTGATCAAAGAAATTCTTAGCATATCCAATGACAACGAACAGCGCCGTGTTCCAGAGCGAGACGATCAGCAGTGGGGCTTTTCGGTATGTGGTTAGACCCTCGTACAGCTCGTAGTTTTCATCGATCAACTTGCGGCAGGGAACTTTCATTTCCTCATTCAGTTTGTACGTTCCGAGCCAGTAACCTGCTCGGAGGTATATCAACAGGTAGAACATATAGCACGAGCTATTTTCGCTGAAAGGTTTGAAGATCAAGATGATCCCCGTAATGGATATCGCCCAGGACGCGATGCAGTGGAGGCTGGAAAAGTAATCTGGTTGATCAGGAACCGAAAACGAGAAACAATACATTCAACTTACCCCAAAAGAGCAATCATCACCCAAGGTTTGAATGCACATTTGGCATGATCTCGTTCGTATGAAGAGACAGATGATCCATTCGGCGAATCTCGTCCCAAGTTCCCATTTTGTGATCCCAGACTTCTACTTGTCTGTTGATGTAGATCATCCGATAACGTGTCCATTTCTTCGATCCGACCACGATGCTGTAACTCGATCAATGATCGTTGATCGCAGTCAAACTGTCAGAACGATTGTATTCGATTCCTTCTAACAAAAGGTGGTATAATTTTGTGATGATCGTTCAACATAGCTCACGTGTTTTCTCAGTAGTTGTCACCAAACCGCGATCGTGATCGTTATCCATTTCCATGGAACCCCAGCCGTCAACATCATGGGCGATCGATGCAGACTATGTTGTGAAATGCGACAAATCAACGTGGACGCACGAGAACACCCCGCCCCCGCTCTATCCGGAGACCATCGAGGAAAGGATACTAAGTGCGTCGCGGGACAAGCTATCGCCCAAATTACGACTCAAACCGATCTGTCAACCGCCGAGAAACATCTCACCCATTCCGGAGGGATCAAAATCGCATGATTCTTCGTTGCCACGACAATCCAGTATAGTTTCCGATTCGGAAGCCGTCGGCGGAGGAACGTTTCGCGTTTGGTTGATGGTTACGATTTTTAGGTTAGCTCCACTGAATCTGCTATATCTCAACTTGATCAGAAAGGCATTAACCCCGTGTGTTCATTTACAGTCTACATTGGTTTGTCTCGGGTGCGATCTCCTGCGTCGGATTGGCCCTTACCTTGGCTCCGCCCAGTCCAGAGCATGCCTGCCATTTGTACTTTATAATAGTGTACTTGCGGGCTGTCTACTGGATCGCAACCTACATCCAACACGAACAGATCAAACCGGCCTGCCAGAGGTTGATCAACCAGAACTACAATCTCTATCTGGACATGAGCTGCTACCGGAAGGCTCCCCTGCAAATAGTGTCCATCTGGAATATCGTACTGTTGGCGGTGCAGAACTACACTCGGTCGCTGTTCTTGGTACGTCAGCACGGTGCGGATCTCTGCGGCGGGATCAATGGTGATAATGATTTCCACAGTTTGCAAATATCACCACAGATGTTCATAGTGATCTTCTGCGCATTGGAAACGATCACTTTAGGCTGCTTTTACATTCCGGCGATCAGTAAGTTTGTGATACAGTTTCCACCTAGTCGTCATAGATAGTCTAAATAGGTATTGTTTTACAGCGCGATTGATTCGATCAACGTTGCCCCACCAGGACGCAGAAGATACCCCGAACCAGACTCTGTCCAATCTGGATGACATTCCGATCAATCAGCGACTGAAGCGCCAGGCAGAACAGGTCAAAATTTTGCGCGTAGCTTATCTGAAGCTGAGATACGAAGCAGCAGCGCTTGGGGCATTCGATTGTTAAAAAGTGTGTAAGGATCTTGTTGGTCTTAGATTCTTTGTAACGATTCAGTTTTGTTTTGTACTTTTTGCGTGTTTGTGTCTATTACATTTTGATATGGAATTATCACTTATTTGTGTTGTTAATTACGAACAAAAAAGTTTGTGGCAAATATACCGTGAGGTGGCCATTCATCGCTCATGCCTCATTCACCGCTCATTTTGGGACAATCATACAAAAATTATCAAATGTTAGTATCGTAACAAAAGTGAATGTAACATGCTGTCACGTTAACCCTTTGAAGCCGGAATTTTTCCAAGCGTTAATATGGAACTTTTTCTACGTTTTTCTGTTGTTTTGGTGCTTAAAAGCATAAAAAGGGAATATCGAGCAGAATATTTTTTGTTCTGGATATCCTTGGTTATCCAAACTGTTCTTGAGTATTGATCCTAAAGTCTACGGGTGTAACAGTAACTTCTTTCAGTATACGCAGTTACTATTTGTAATCTATCATGTCCAGTAACTCTTCTGAAAGTTCAATAGACGGTATCAGATTAGTCGGGATATCCTAGGTCATCCAAACTGTTCCTCGAGTTTAGATCCTAAAGTCTACGGGTGTAGTGGTAACTTCTTACAGTATACAAAGCTACGATTTGTAATCTATCATGTCCAGTAAGTCTTCTGAAAGTTCAATGATGTGATACTGTCATCTGTTGGGATATCCTAGGTCATCCAAACCGTTCTTGAGATTACATTTTAAAGTCTACGGGTGTAATGGTAGCTTCCTTCATTATACAAAGCTACGATTGGTAATCTATCATGTCCAATAAATCTTCTGAATGTTCAATGGACATCATAAGATCAGCCGGGGCCATCTAAACTATTATGATGTTTAATATTGTATGTTTCTTTCACAACAAAATCCGCTGCCAACTTCCAGTCGGCATTTCTGAATCATCGCGACCAATCAAGCACCACCTCTGCTGTTGTTTATGTTATAGAGATCGGAGAAACGTCAGACTCTCGCCCTCGCCAGCTGATTGGCAAATTATGTAATATTATTATTTATGGCGAAAACACGGAAAGTTATCCTTGTAGATTTGAAGGACTTTATTATAGAACAGTTTGGACGAACCTGAATGTCGCAAAGGTTTGTTATAAGCTAGTAGACTTCAGATTGATCCAGTAACTGTGGTTGATTATGCAACGTTACTCAGTATAACGAATATGGCTCTTGTCACGAGTGTAGACCTGAAGTCCTGAACTCCAAGGTAGTTTGGCTGACCTGGAATATCTCTGTAGTGTCTCCAAGTGACATTTGAGATTTCAAGAGCTTCGCAGGTCCCAGTAGCGATTATGTAATATTATTATTCATGGCGAAAACACATAAAGTTATTCTTGTAGATTTGAAGGACTTCATTATAGAACAGGATCGTCCAGAATGTCGCAAAGGTTTGTAATAAGCTAGTAGACTTCAGATTACTCCAGTAACTGCAGTTGGTTATGCAGCGTTACTCAGCATGACAGATATGGCTCTTGTTACGAGTGTAGACCTGAAGTTCTGAACTCCAAGGCAGTTTGGCTGACCTGGAATATCCCTATAGTGTCTATAAATAACATTGTGGATGTCAAGAGCTTCACGGAACCCAGTAGGTTATGTAATGCTATTATTTGTGGCGAAAATACATAAAATTATTCTTGTAGATTTGAAGGACTGCACTATAGGACAGTTTGGAACACCTACAACATCCCAGAATACAAAACACCTTTTGGTATTTTTGGCAAAGGTTAAATGAATACATATAAACGTAACCCAGATCCAAGTTCAGCTTTTAGTTTAACTGGTATGTCAATTATTTCGTTTTTCCTAATTTCATTGTGTTCAGGATGTCCTAGGTTGTCAATGAAGCCCCAAATACAAAATGCCCATTTTTCCCGAGTACAGGACTCAATTTGCAGCAACTTTGCCGAAGACAGTGTTCTGTTTTATCGAATGGGTGAATTTATACAGCCGTTTCTATGTTGGGGTCATATATGACCCCTCCGGCTCCAAAGGATTAAAAAGCTTTCATTTCATCAAGTTTTCATATCGGTGTACCTGAAATCCCTGGAAGAAATTCTTAGAGAAATAGCTGGATGAAGCCTTGGAGTAATTTCTGTAGGAACACCTGAAGCATTTCCTTAAAAGTTCCTTAAATAATTCCAGGGGGAATTTCTGCAGGAATGCCTGGAGGAATCCTTAAAGAATTCCCGGAGGAATTACTGGAAGAATTTCTTAAAGTATACCTGGAGGAATTCTTGAAGGAATCCCTGGAGAAATTTCTGGATAAATCCTTGGAGGAATTCTTGCAAAAATTCCTGAAGGATTCACTGGAAGAATCTCTAAAGGAATGCCTAAAGGAACTTCTGGAAAAAAAAATCCTGACGGAACCGCTGGAGGGTTCCTAGAGGAGACCCTGGAGAAATTCGTAGGGAATTTCTTAGAGGAACCCCTGAAGAATTTTCTGGAGGAGTCTTTGGAGAAATTTCTGAAGAAATCTTTTGAAGACTTCTTGGAGGTGTTCCTACACGCAAAACAAGAAAAGCTACCAAAAATTGCGATATGCCTTTTCTACCAATTTATGTATTAAAAACGTACAGAAAATGTGATAAATCATAATCCATTCGTTGTATTAAGATGCGCTACACGGTTCCATAGCTTCCATACCACTACACACAAACACCTCCATTCAAACCCGAGAAGTTGAACCGGGTTGCGTCTAAAAATAACTTTCGCTTCGCTACTGAGCTTCGCGTCCTATTGTCTACATGGAATTTTCCACTTGCAAACAGCAACCTGCTGGATGCGGGCTTTTCAGTGCACAATGGGTCTAGAGTCGTATTTACGAAGACAAAAATGTTTCTGCCAAGTTCTGTCATTTCTTTTTTTTTCATTATGAAATGATTACGGTCAATCAAGTGTGGCTTATCCAAAAATCTGCTGATTAATTATTCTCTATACAATATCAGAATGTTTTACAAAGTCATAGCAAATTCACAAAAATAAAACATTCGATTGATTTGATTGATTTGTCTTTATTAAAGAGACTTTCAGCCCTTGGATAAAACATTCGAATCATTAGAACTTTTCGAAAAGTTTTCAATAAATTGCAACTTTTTTGCCTTTGGTCATATTTTAGTCGAGTCCAACGATACATGAAGACCAATACATTAGTCACAAACTTTCAAAATTTAATTTAATTCGGTTCGCTTAGTCCTAAGGTACAGTAATTTGATAAACGGAAGTCAAAAACTAGATATAGATAGAAGGGCTCTAATTTCGTGTAAAGTTGAATAATCAATCAAACCCAAATTTGCTCCAATTAAATCAAACTCGTTGAGGAACAAGTAATCAAAATTTGAATAGTTTTGGTGGACTTCATAAAAGGATACAACTTGCTAAAAATGTTTTAGGCAATTTTTAAAAGTTAGCATGCTTTTGTATATACCACTAGGCGGTGCTAGAGGTCAAGCAAATTTTAAATTTAATATATCTCAGAATTCTGGTCACTTACAAAGTTGGTGTCTTTGACAATGTTGTTTGGTAGGTCAAGGGCTTACAGTTAATGGTCCACTTGTTTCGAAATTTTGCCACAAGGAAGCGCTAGTTACACATTTGCAAAATTATGGAAATGAATGTTTTTTTTTTTTCGTAAAGCAATCAAAAGCTGTAATTTAGTTTTCTTTGAACATATTTAAGTCAAGTCAAAGGTTTTTCAAAGAGCTATATATTAGTCATAAATGTGCAAAATTTCATTTCATTCGGTTCACTTAATCCAGAGATATAGCAGTTTAACGAAGAACACTCAAATATGAAACATTTTACTAGAGTCGATCCAACTTCATGTAAAACTATCCAATCGAGCTCAAATTTGTACCATTTATAGCTAATTAGTTGTGCAACTAGCAGATAAAATTTGAGAATATTCCCTACACATTATAGAAAGTTACAGGTTGCTGAATATATTCGAGATAATAAGTAAAAGATACATGCTTCTACTAATTTGCAACTAGCGCCGTCTACTGGCAGAATCCTGAACCAATCAGCAAATCAACTGAAACGCCTTAATAAACCAAACAACATTGCCGAAGAAACCAACTTTCTAAGTAATCAGAGTTCTGAGATATATGGAATATAATAATTAATTTATCGTCAGCGCTACCTAGTGGTGGAATTTTAAATCAAACGGCCCATCACTAGTAAAACCTTGGCTGGCCTAACAACTTTGCCAAGTATACCGAATATTTAAGTAATCATGGTGCTAAGATGTACGGTATGGAAATTTCGCCAGTCTTGCTGTCTGTGATATCTGTCATACCAGAGACAAACAGATGTAACACTGATGAAATGTTTATACCAAATATCTCATCATCCTGATTACTTAGAGAGTTGGTGTCTTCGGCAATATTATTTGGCTGGTCAAGAACTAACAAATGATGAGCCGTTTGATTCAAAATTCCACCACAAGGCAGCGCTAGTGAGCAAACAAATATTATTTTCCATATATCTCAGGACTCAGATCACTTAGAAAGTTGATGTCTTCGGCGATGTTGTTAGGTTGGTTACGGCCGCTCAGAAGATTAGCTGATTGGTTCAAGGTTCTGTCAGTAGGCGGCGCTAGTTACGAATTAATTGAAGCATGCAACTTTAATTTATTATTTCAAATATATTCAGCAAGCTGTAACTTTTTCAATAATGCACCAAATATTCTCATATTTTTCCTGCCAGTTGCACAACTAGTAAGCTATAAACGGTACAAATTTGGGCTCGATTGGATAACTTTACAAAAAATTGGAGCAACTCTAATAAAGTAGTTCATATTTGAGTGTTCTTCGTTTAATTGCTATATCTCTGGATCAAGGGGACCGAATGAAATGCGACATTGCACAATTATGACTAATACATAGCTCTTTGAAAAACCTTTGACTTGACTTAGACACGTTCAAAGAAAACAAACTTACAGCTTGTTGATTACTTCACGAAAAAATATCAATCATTTGAATGATTTTGCAATTGTGTAACTAGCGCCGCCTAGTGGACCATTAACTGTAAGCCCTTGACTCACTTAACAACGTTGTCGAAGACACCAACTTTCTAAGTGGTGAGAGTCCTGAGATATATGAAATTTAAAATTTGCCGTTTATTGGTGGAATTTCTAATTAAACGATCCATCACCATCCATCATGGCATCGCAAATAAAATTATTAGAAAGCAGATTTTTGAATCAGTTTAACCAAACGAACCACCCTAACATAACAATAATAGGGAATAGGGTCAACAATTGAAAATAAACTTTCTAAAACACAATATGTGTCTAAAAACTTAAAGCTGAAGCTTAAACAGTTTTGTCTTCGCAAATACGGCTCTGGACCCATTGTGCAGTGTGGCGGTTGTATCACTTCCATCACCAAGCCACGTTTGTGTTGATCATGATGGCTTTCAGCCTCTTGTCTATTCATGTGCAGTTATATCCGTGCTGGTTACAGCGCAGGATACCGTGTATCACCATGATAGTGTCTCGGTTCGATTCCCGCCGCCGCCCGTATTTCTTTTTAAACATGTATTGGTATTTGATGCCGCCACTGCTGTCATGATCAGTCTAAAAATAGAACAAATAATGAGAAACCAGTGCGACAGAGCACACGCACACATGCGAAATTTTCCTTTTCCAGATTCTAGGAAGCCAATACAATTTTTGGTATACTGCCACCTACCAATTTTTGTATTTGCAAGGCCCTAATACAATATTTGTATATGTTTCATACCCAAATGTATTAGAATCTGCCAATCTCAGGTTGCGTGTACAGAAATTTATGGAGGAATCCTTGGAGGAATGCCTGGAGAAATACCTGACGGAATTTCCGAAGCATTTCCTGGAGGAATCTCTAGTGAAAATCCTTGAGAAACTTTTGAACAAATGCCTGGAGGAGACCCTGGAAAATTTCCTGGAAAAATTCCAAGTGAAATTTTTGGAGAAATCCCAGTACCTAGGAATTTCTGAAGGAATACCTTAAGGATTTCCTGGAGAAACTCCTGGAAGAAATCCTGGAGCAATTTTTGGAAGAGTTTCTGGAGGGATCCATGGATGAATTCCTGGAGGTATTCCTTGAATTCTTGGGAATTCCGGGAGGAATCCCTGAAAAAAATTCTCAGAAAAATCCCTGGAGGAATTCCTAGAGAAATCTCTGAAATAATTCCTTGCTGAATCCCTGGAGGAGTTCCTAAAAGAGTTACTGGATGAATTTCTACAGAAATTCCCAGAGGAAACTCTGGAGGAATATTTAACGAATTCCCGGAGAAATTCCTGGAAGAATTTCTAAGCGTATACCTGGAGAAATTTTGAAAGGAATCTCATGAGAAATTTCTGGAACGATCTCTAGAGGACCTTCTGCAAAAATTCTTGGCGGAATCGCTGGAGGAATTTCTGGAGGAACTCCTGGGGAAATTCTTGAAGAAATTTCTGTACAAAACCCAGGCGAAATCCAAAGAGGAAACCTTGTAGGAACTCCTGGAAAAATGCCTGAAGCAATTCCCGGAAGAATCTCAGGAGGAATTCCTGGAGAAATGAAGAAATGAATGGAGCATTTCCCGGAGGAATGCCTAGGTACTCCTAGAGGAATCCATGGAGGAATCCCTGGATAAACCCCAGGGGGATCCTTAGAAGAGAAATTCCTGAATAAATTCCTTGAGGAATCCCTGGAGGAATCTCTGGAAATATTTCTGGAGGAGTTCAAGGAGAAATTTCTTGAAGAATTT
Source organism: Aedes albopictus (assembly GCF_035046485.1). Taxonomy (NCBI): domain Eukaryota; kingdom Metazoa; phylum Arthropoda; class Insecta; order Diptera; family Culicidae; genus Aedes; species Aedes albopictus. Next base: position 338,090,094 of record NC_085136.1, on the reverse strand, counting down.
TTAAAGGATTTGCTGTAGAAATTTCTGAGAAGTCCTGGAGGAATTGCTGAATCAATTTGTGGGGTAATTCCTGCAAGAATTCTTGGAGGAATTCCTGGAGAAGTCCCTGTAGAAATTTCTGGATGAAATGCTGGAGGAATGCTTGGAGGAATCCCATGAGAAATCCTTTGAAGAATTCCTGAAGAAATCTTTGGAGGAATTTCTGGTGGAATTCCTGAAGCAATTCCTAGAGGAATTTTTGGAGGAATGTCTGGAGAAATTACGAAAGCTTAGAGAAACTCCTGTAGGAATCTCAGGAGGAATCCCAAGAGAAATCCCTTAAGGAATTCCTGAAGGAATGCCGGGAGGAATTCCTGTAGGTATTACAGTAAGAATTCCTCTGGAGGAATTCCTGGGGGAATATCTGAAAGAATGCTTGGATGATTTCCAGGAGGAATACCTGGAGAATTCTTTGAGCAAATCTCTGAAGGAATGCGTGGATCAATTCGTAATGGAATTTCTGCAGGTATTTTTGGAGTGATTCCGGGGGAATTCTTGAATGAATTCCTAGAGGAGTCTCTGGAGAAATTTTGGGAGAAATCCCTGGAGGAATTCCTGGAGAAATGCGTGTAGGAATCGTGGAAGAATCTCTGGAGGAATCTTTGGAATAATCTCTGAAGGAATTCCTGAGAAGTTCGTGAAGAAATACCTTTAAAAATTTCATATTCTGATTTATCGACCGTATTCTACAGCAGACGTTCGGTCGGTGCAAACGGTTTAACTGCAACGCTTTTTAACTGCAAGTCCGGTAAGTGCAACAAATTTGCAGTTATCGCACCGCCAAACGTCAAAATGGTGCGCCATGTTAGCCCAAAGTAGCAGTCGGATCACGTTCACGGTTATTTATCGTCGTTTGACAACTTGTTGACATTTGTCAGTCGTTGCTGTTACCGAATTTCATTCGCTAAGTGAAACGTAAACATGTTGCAGTTATCGAACATCTACTGTATTAATAACTTGATGATTTTGTGGCTATAGTGGTAATCACGTTCAAATGTATGCGTGTCTCTTTTGTAGATGTAGTTGTGAAACTTGGGGGAAAATATATGCACTCTTACCCCGATTGTTAGTTTTATCATTATTTAGCCGTTTTACCCAAATCAATTGGGTAATATTTTCATATGCAATCTGAATAGCCTTTGAACTGGCGTGCATTTTTGTGTATGGAAAAATTCAAGCTAGTGTTCGTGTGTTGAAATGTCACTTATCTCTATATCGGTCTATTTCTACTTATAGTATAAGGGAGTAGAGATCAAAGTGGATAATGAAATGATAGATATGATAGAATTCGCTAGGTAGCGAACAAGTGTGAAAATTTTATAGAAGGTGAAATTAGGCAAGTAGGCCATGTATTGAACGAATACATCGAATGCGTGAAACTTCTGCCGTGCGACCTGTGCTTTTAAACAGATCGGCTTGGTTGGTAGTTCATACCACCTTACCAAGACTGGCAGAATTCAGGCACCCGACTGCCTATGTATTGTTCTGTTTTCATCACAAATTCTATCGATCGGTAGCTTTTTCGGAATTCGCACTCCGTTCATAGGGGTATGCCTATATCGCGGCGTGTTCTTCCTATTAGCTTCGATCTTATTGGATAGAACACTTTTCTTTTTAAGCCAAACTTTTTATAACATATTCTGATTTATCGACCGTATTCTATTAATAACTTGATGATTTTGTGGCTATATCGGTCTCTTTCTACTCATATTTAGTATAAGGGAGTAGAGATCAAAGTGGATAATGAAATGATAGATATGATAGAATTCGCTAGGTAGCTAGCAAGCTGAGGAATTCGTTAAACCTGAACTTTTCGACGTTATTTTGATGCAGATATGTCATTACATACAAGTATACATAATAGTATTTCTGAAACTAATGCCAGATATTTGAAATTTCAAGTGCTTGCAGGACATTTTCTCGAAATCATTGAAAAACAGATGGTCCGGTTAACGCCGACCAATTCCGCTTGCAGTGTTCGACATGGACTTCCGCTTTTCATCCGTCTTCTGATTCAGCAAACGACACTCTCTTTTCACGTGACCGGATTTCTGGCAGTGATGGCAGATGATACTCTTGGGTCCAACTTCGGCACGCAGCATGGTTTCCGCGCGACCCGATTTGTCACTTCGCTTCAGACATTCATCCAGTAACTTATGCTTGAATACGTCCATCGTCAGTTCGTCCTCCGGGCGGCACTCCAAAGCCGTGGTTAGCGCTTCAAATAATGATGGAAGGCTTCTCATAACCAACACTACAGTCAGAGTTGCCCAGAGCTCCAATCCCACGTTCGTCAGCCTCTGGAACATGTCGGCCATTTCATGAAAGTGGTTCTCCATATCGTCCCCATCGGTGTACGTCAGATTGCAGATTTTCTTGAGGATCGATACCTTGGTGGTGAGCGACGTCTTCTGGTAATGGTTCTTGAGCGTGTCTCAGATCTCCTTGGCTGAACTGTACTTCCGGATCAACGATTGCTGCTTGATCCCAACGAATAACGAGATGGTTCCCTGGGTCTTGGCATCTCCATTCTTTCAGGCTTCGGTGACGGTAATCGGCAAAGCAGTCGTGGTAAACTTCCAAAGCTCTTCCCGCAACAGCAAACTCTTGACCTGGAAACTCCAATTTTCATAATTCTCGCTTCCTAGCCCCTCGATTCCAAATTTGTCCATCTTGATAGCCTCCGGCAAATCCAATTGCGGCGGACTCTTCACAGGACTTGAAATTCGACTTCAATATTCTCCAAATTCACAGCTGGCCCATAACCTGTTGGATAAGGTCGTAGATCGATTAAGGTAAAACACTTCTGATTGGTTTAAGGTTCTGATAACGAATGAATCACGGTGTACAATATTTAGAAGGTGATACCTTCCGGAAATCTGACAGTTTTTTGATGACGTAATTCAAATCGTTCATAGGCGTTTCCACAATGATCTAGTACTCCCCACCAATTTGATCAAAGTAAAACGATAAGAACGACATCACATGTTTACATCCAAAAATGATGTTTACATAGGTTACTAGCCTGCCTTGTGATATTTATGCCGTGGAATGAATATTTTATTAATGGCTGTCATAGATTATAAAAGTCATGGTTTGCTTGTCCCTAGCTCGTCGCTATCTCCCACAATAACCTGTTAACTTGTTTTATGAAGTTTGACAATGGAATAGGTTCAAAAAATTACATTACTGAACAATGGACTGATGCGATCTGAGCTTCTTGAACGTCACTGTTATATCGAAAGTTCAGAAGTTCCACCGAAACTATTCGAATTTGAATTTTATCGGAATTAAATGGTTAATTGGGCATATTGTGTCCCTCGATACCCAGCATTGTTCATTGTTTCGGTAGACAGATACAATCTGGTATAAAACAATCTGTCAATCGGCAATTCTGGAGATTTCCATTGTTTCCCTCTTATGAGTGTTCGTCGCGCCCACAGTCCTCGTAATGTCGTTTGTCCGTCGAAACATGTCCCGAATAGCAGCGATCCGTTCGAATCCTGGAGCTACTACTGCTACTGGTGGCCGCGCTTCCTTGAATGGATCGCGTATTTCGACAACTTCCGATTCCGGACGGCACCAGCGGTTGGAAGAACAGCAGACGCTGTTTGGATCGACGAGCGGTGATATAGAGACTGTTGGCTTTGAGCGGATCGGAACGACTCATGCTTCATGGTATGTGTTTGGGGTGTTTTGTTTGGATGAAGTTTTAGGTTAATGTTGAGGACTTTTTCAGGATTCAGCTGATATTTTCCATGGTCCTTACCATGACAGGATTCATCTTTGCTTATCACGGTTGCTACAGTGGGAATGAATGTCCAGGTTACTACATGTTGCTGTATCTGAGGGCCCTATTTTGGGTGGCCACCTATGTAAGACTTCTCCTAAATACAAGGTGGTGTTGGCATTGTAAGCTCTTAACTCGATTCTAGGTCATTCATCTCTACATGAAAAACAAACATAACCGATTGAAACTCTTGGGATATCACAAATTTCTCCGGATAACCCATCGGCAGAAGAAGGCTCCTCTACAACTGGTATCGCTGTCGAATCTGCTCATTCTAACAATCCATACAGCGGTTCTGGAGTTTTACGGGACCAACTTCATCAACGATTGCTACGTAAAAGGTCTTTCGTTGACCTTGTTTCTCAGTATTTGGTGTCTCGTAGAATGTATGATTTTGACGTACATTCACATCACGTACTTTGGTAAGTAGAACTGTTGAACAATGCTCCGCATTCTTGAAGCGAATTCACCTTTCTCCAGTCAAGGTACGCGTCTTCAACACCATGCGGAGTCCACCGGATGCCCTGACCAATTCTTCGGCCGAAATACGCCGCAATGCTCATCATAGAGTCTCGGCAGAGGAACTCATCAATCAACAGTTTCTGATGATCGTCAAGATGATGGATGATAACCGCCATCTGCAGGACAAAATCCGTGAAGTTCGTGCTGCAGCCCATTTGATCAACAGTGAATCGACGCATCTCTCGCTGGCTGAACAGTCCTTGTTAGGTTTCTGAATGGTTGTCTGTTTCCAATTGAAAGTTGTGATTCTTTTTGTTCTAATTGCAAATAAAACTCAGTGTATCTTCTATTTGATTCTGGTGACACGCGTTTTACTGTTTTACACAGACATAAATACTGCACGACTACATAAACAAGACGATTCTATAGCATTCTTCGGAAAGCTGTACCCATAACAAATTACAAACGAAGTTCAGACACGGATTTCCGAAGAATTTTATACAATCAACGAAACCTCATACTAACCTATGTTTATCCAACAACACAAAGATCTGATTGTTCACACACCGGAAATGCTGCTTAATGCTATTTATACATCGTCAGCAAAGCTTTCCAGTACTTCGCTGTCGCAGAACTTTGAACTACTTTTACCAAACGAATCCACCGAGTAATTGCTGAGTTTGCTTCCACTCAAACTTCGATGTTTATCGCTCAAACGATAGGCTGGATCTTGATGCTGATGTCCACTAGCTGCTCTTCCACAGCCAGACGATTCACGCTTCTTCGATCCCTTCTTTCCACCTTTCGCAACGCTCTTCTCCAGCGTAGTCTTGCGAAAGAGTGGATCTAGGTCTTTGTCGCCGGTCATACAACGATGTGCCACGTGGCCCAATCGAGGCCCCCACTGTGGTGGTCCTTCCAACAAGAGCGGCGCTGCCTTCACTCGCTGTCTCATCAGCTCCATGTTGACAGCGTGCTCCTCCTGTCGCAGCTTCTGCTCTGCTCGACGCGTCGCCAGACGGAGGTTCAGCTCCTCCTGGTGAGTTTGACTGGAAAAGATAGAAGGTATGAAACATCCGTGTTCTTTCAACATGAGTTTACAACATACTCCAAATTCAGGTTCTGAAAGGCTTGCGATCGCTTAACGCCCCAATGGAACCGTGGCGACTTCTTTATGCTCACACTGTCCTCTAGATTGAGCTCGCGCAGCTTCTTTCGGCACCACTCGGTGCGTAGTGTTGCGGCTAGGTTTGGCCTGTTCACCGGATAGATGGGCGCCGGATTACTGCTAGGTGGATGAGCATCCACCGTTGTACTGTAGCTCGAGTTACTCGATGGATACAGAAGCTGCAACGATCTCTCATATTATCCTCTATGTTCATACAAACCAATCCTCGCTGAACTTACCTTAGCTGACGCCTTCGGCTGCGACGGCGACGTTGGCTGCCCGAACACGTTGCCCACGCTGGCGAAGTAGTTGGCGCATTTCTCTTCGACGCTTTTCTTCCGCTTTGCGCTTCGCTTCGACTTGCGCTGTTTTCGCTTGCTCTTCTTCGGTGAGGCATCATCCTCCATGCTACGAAGTAATGCGCTGTTCTTGCGTAGCTGCTTGTCTCGGCGGGCCATCGACGGAGGTAAGTGCGATTGCTTCATCAACTCTTCGGCCCGGATACGTTTGGTCATGTTGCGGAAGTAGTCCTCTTCCCACATCTTGAAGTAGAAATAGTTGCTGAACAGGTTCTTGGGGCATGGTTTCGCTTTGAAGGTGGTTGGTTTGTGCTCTGTTTCGAAACCGGTAGTGAGGAGTGCCGGAGACGAGAGACTACGGCTTAAGCAGCGGTTATTCGGACGGTTGAGACGTTCGCTGAAGTGAAACGGTTTGATCTGCGACTGCAGCTCGATCTCTGAGTTGAGTTTGGCCAATTGATTGCGGTATTCCTGATCAGCCATGATGGTGTTGAACAAAGGAATACGCGAAGTTATCGGAATCGGATTGGCTTTTATGGTATTAGGAATCGGTTTATTGAGAGTTTCCTTCGAGGAAAATGCATTCTTGCTCGCAATGAGCAGCTCTTGTAGTGTTCGCTCCTCCTCTTCTCGTTGAGTCATTTTGTACGGCTGAGGAACCGTGATTTTCGAATAGTCTCGAATTGGGGAAGCCGATTTGCAACGTAAGTTTCGTTTTACGTATCGATCATAGCGTTCGACGAAATCCGAATTGACGGGTGTGGTACATGTCGAGGCGTTCTTGGTACTGTCCTCGTGGTCGGAAACAAAGGGCGTACCAGCACGGAATTTCCTGCGAGAGGTTCTACCCTCTGATTCGTTGTCTTCTTTGGTTGTTTCAATACGAACCGATTTGGCGGATCCCTTCCGTGCTCCGTTAAGGATTCCTGTGGTTGCAGGCGGAGATTTACTCCACGAGTGGAGGGATTCATTGTCTACAGTTTGCTCGACAGGTTGAACAGAAGGTTTGTTTTCTCTTCTGACGCACCTGTTCTCGTAGCCATTTGAACAAGTAAATCTCAACTCGTGTTGCTTCTTACGAAGTGTATTAAGTTTGCAGTAGAATTCATCGTTGGGCAGATGGTGCAGGTCTTCATAATCCGGAATACTATCGTAGAACTTAACCAAGGATTGGAAGTTATCGGTTTCTTTTCTAAGCTGGTGCGTGATTGAGCAACACTTGGTACGTCGTTGATGACCTGTCCTGGCCAGGGGACACTTGCTGTTGGCCTTTTTTCGAGTTATCATGTTCAGATTATCTTGGGCCTGGGGGTCATCTTGACCGCGATCCAAGCTACACTGTGGAATCAGATACGACGGATTAGGATGTTTAGTTCTCGGACTCAAAGGCTTCTTGATGCAGGAATTCGCAAAGACTGATCGTCCGTGGCCGGACATCTTAGGATTGTTTCACAATGTGCGCTTCAGTTTTGGCATTTTAACCAGAGTAGATTCCGGAATTTCCTACAAAATAAGAACAAAAGAATTTTCCACTGCTGCTATTTGGAAGAAAAATTTGTTTGTATTTACAGCAGTTCCCTGGCAACGGAACTGCTATTTTGAAGCAGCAGGAAACCATCTTGCCCGCCTTGCGATTGCGCCTGAACGGCTACCTTCCGCAGATTCTATCGCGTTCTCATTCCAGATTGTCGTCGAAGCGGGCAAGAGAGCGTCCGGCAATCTGTTTTCTTCCAAGTTTTGTTTTTATCTGCTCGTTCTGAACCCGCTCGCCACCAGTTGAGTGGAGTCGGTCGTCGCGAGTAGACGTGTTTTTCGGTAGCAGCTAGTGATTGCAAACAAAGTGTATAATACAGTGTGCAGTGTTTCTTCAGGTGTTGTGTATGTATTGGTCGTGCAGCTCAACGACTACCAATAATAGCCTCGACGCTTTGGAGGATTAATCGAAAATTTTCACCACAGCTAGTTCATCCATTCATAAACACTATCTTTGCGCGAGACGAATGACGAATCAACAGTAGAATAATCGGCGAGAATTACAATCATGAAGTGCTGGCGCAGTAGGCTGGTGGTAAATGTTTTGATACTACTGGCGATAACCCTAGCGACGGTAGTGCGTTGCCAGGATGAACAGCAGGCGACGACGGACGTGGCCGATGGAGGTACCGCAGCAGGCGCTGATGATGTGAAGGTAAGAGAGAGAAATGCATGTACCTATAGAAAAAATCATCACTCTGTAATCTCTGTCGATTAATTAAATGCTAAACCGCTTTGCTAAACAGCTGTGGAACGGTAGATAGCTTTTTTCCTAGAATTTTGAGTTGAACTTGGGGCAATGTAGTACCTAGGTACAAGTTGTTGTTCACATCGATATAGGAAATGTTGGAACAATCTTCGATATGGCTTCAGTTGCGTCTTTGTTTGAAGGTCTTCCACTATCCTACGCATAAAGATAGGTGGCACATACGTAAGAGTCAATCTTCAGGAAGGTGTTGTCAACACAGTAGTATTATTCTAGAAAGTTGACATCATTGAACTGTATCTGCGATCGTATCAATAACTCTGAATGACTCACATTGGTTTCATTTTAGGATGTTAATTGATAAAGATGTCCATTACAATGTTTACCGATTGCTTTGATGAACATAGGCTACGAGAGTATTGTCCGTCCAAGTGTGTTCGAAGAAGTCCCGGTTTAAGACGCCACCGAAATGTTTGATGATCTCATTATACATTGTTTCTTTGTGAGAGCTTTTTTCTGTGTCTTTTGGAGACTCCCTTTCGAGACGATAACGAGCATTTTGTGGCATTTAGCACGTTTGTTGTATATTCACCTAGGCTAGCCTGCTGTTGGTTTACTTTGCGCTTTTTGTGATCGATGCTAACGTGTTTATTGCGCTGCTGGTCACAGTAGTCAGTCTGTACGCTGTACCATGTGAGTTGACTATAGCTGACGAAGCGTAAACAGTTTGAGTCTGTCGTTTATGAATTCACGGTGTGTCTGGTAGAACAAATTTATTACAAAAAAATGGGCATCGCTAATTTTTACGCTACGTGAAAGTTGACGCTACCAGCTTTCATTCAAGCCCAACATTGAAATATTCCATCGGGGGAACTTTTTCATACAAAAATTGGGTATGTTTGTTAAGTAGAAATAGGGATTAATTTGGAACCGTGCATTTTGTATGGGGAAAAACAGTATTCTGAAAAAGTTGTTCGGGATCCCTCGGTGGATTTTTTTGAGGGACCCTGCGAATGAAAGCTGAAAGCCTCTGTTTTTGAATAGCGAAAAATTTGACGATGCCTATTTTTTTGTTATAAACTTTTCCCATACACACGCCGTGAATTGCTCGATTGTTGACACCGCTATGAATGCCATTTTCTGCAGAAGGAAAAGAAATGCTTTTTGTGAGAACTATGCAGTTGTGTCGTTGGAATTGTTACGCATAAGTGTGCTGACTTATGACTTGCTGTTGGCACCCCTTCAAGAGCTCCTTCTGGGATTTCACAGGAATTTCATCATTCATATCTTCGCGGTTTCTCCACAAAGTTTTTTAGACTTCTCCAGGAGTTTCTTATGGGATTTCCGGAGTGTTCTTTGTAAGATTTTCCGGGTTTAATTACGCTTACTGCAGAAGTTCCATCTGGGATTCACCAAAGAAGTGTTTCTGAGATTCATAAACAAATTCCATTTGGAATTCCACCAGGAAATCCTCCTGGAATTCCTGAAGAGATTCCTTCCGAGATTTCTAAAGGAGTCCAGGATTCCCACACGTGTTCTTGTACGAGTTCTATTCATAGTTTCTTCTGGGATTCCTCCATAGTTTTCCTTTGAGATTACCTGGAGTTTCTTCCGTAATCCTTCCAGCAATTTCACCCGGGATTTCTTCCGATATGCCTCCAGAAGGATTGCTTCAAGAATTCATTGCGGAATTCCTTCTGGCAGAGATGTCCATATCCTCAGTGTGGGATAGAGAAATAGAAAATACACCACTCACGCTGTGCATCTGAACAGGAGCCCTTCTCTTATATGTGGATCCACCACTGCGATTCGGATGCGCGCAAGCTTGGTGGGTAGAAATAAATCTCTTAGCTCCCTGAGCACTAGGCCACACAACAGTGCGGCGAGAGCGATTTAAAATTCTCTTCGGTGAAAGTGTAAAAAATCACCCGGGCGCGCGCTCCAGTGAGGTTTTTGCGCCAGAGTGCGCGCTGCGGTGAAACACCGGAGAGTTCTCGCCCCGGCGACACCATGGTGATAATTCGGAGACTGCTGGGTGAAAACACGGGAGAGCGCCGGAGAGCGATGCGCGCGAAAGAGTGAGCCACACTCGATCCAAGGCGGACGAGCAAGAGCACTCACTAGCGCTTGGTCTACCTACCACCCAAAACAAGAGAAACTGGCTTCTTGGTGTGGTGAAAAATGTTCCTATCCCCAGTGTGGTCGATAAACTGACGCCGCAGTGAATCGCTACGGTGAAATGCCATCTCTGCCTTCTGGAGCTTATTCCGAAATTCCTTCAGGAAGTCCTTCCAGGATTCCACCACAACTTCTCCAGGGGTTCCTTATAATATTTCGTCGAGCAATTCTTTCTGAGATTCATCTAGAGAATCCGTTCTGCTATCCCTCAAGAACTTTCACCTATATTCCTCCAAGAACTTCTTCCGGGATTCCTCCAGTAACTCTTTCAGGGATGCCCTTTCAGGAATCACATCCTGAATTGCTTCAAGAACTCTTTACAGGATTCCTGCAGGAATTACCCTGGGAACCCCTTCAAGAATCTCTTCCGGGATTCCTCCAGAACTACTTCCGGGATTCCTCCAGAACTACTTCCGGGATTCTTTCGGGAATTCTTTCCGGTAATCCCCCAAGAACTTTCTCCTATATTCCTCCTATATTCCTCCAAGAAGAGTGTGCTGACTTATGACTTGCTGATGGCACCTCTTCAGGAGCTTTTTCTGGAATTTCACAGGAATTTCATCATTCATTTCTTCGCGGTTTCTCCATAAAGTTCTTTAAGGACTTCTCCAGGAGATTCTCCTGGGATTTCCGGAGTGTTCCGGGTTTATTTAGGATTCCTGCAGAAGTTCCATCTGGGATTCATCAAAGAACTGTTTCTGAGATTCATAAACAAATTCCATTTGGGATTTCACCAGGAAATCCTCCTGGAATTCCGTAAGAGATTTCTTCCGAGATTTCTAAAGGAATCCATTTTGTAATTCCTCCAGAAGTTCCGTCTAGGATTCCCACACGTGTTCTTGTAGGAATTCTATTCATAATTTCTTCTGGGATTCCTCCATAGTTTTTTTGCTGAGATTACACCTGGAGTTTCTTCAGGAATTCTTCCAGCAATTTCACCCGGGATTTCTTCCGAGATGCCTCCAGAAGGATTGCTCCAGGAATTCATTGCGGAATTCCTTCTGGAGCTTATTCCGAAATTCCTTCAGGAAGTTCTTTCCAGTATTCCACCACAACTCTTCCAGGGGTTCCTTATAATATTTCCTCAGCAATTTTTTTTCTGAGATTCATCTAGAGAATCCGTTCTGCTATCCTCCAAGAACTTCCACCTTTATTCCTCCAAGAACTTCTTTCGGGATTCCTCCAGCAACTATTTCAGGGGTTCCCTTAAGAATTACTTCCTGAATTGCTTCAAGATCTCTTTTCTGGATTTTTGCAGGAGTTACCCTGGGAACCCCTTCAAGAATCATTTCCCCAGAACTACGTCCGGAGTTCTTTCGAGAATTCTTTCCGGTAATTCCCCAAGAACTTTCTCCTATATTCATCCAAGAACTTTTTTTCTGGGATTCCTCCTGCAGCTCCTTCAGGGATTGATTCCTGAAGGAATCTTGAAACGAGTTCCTAGTGATATTTTGGAAGGAGTTTCTGAAAAAATCCATTAACTCTTGGAAAAATCTCATAATTGCGAGCATTTCCTGGGAATATATCGGAACTAATTTCTGAGAAATCCCAGAAGAAGCTCATGGAGGCATCCTCCAGCAAGTCATAAATCAGAACATTTTCCCACTCACGTGAACCCCACATTGAACTCCATGGGACGAAATCAGATTTTCATGGGTCGTTTGATGGATTTAAAAAGAGCGGTTCGCGAGTGCGGAAAAGTGTGCTGACTCCAGGAGCTCCTTCTGGGATTCCCAGAGCGTTCTGTATGATATTTTTCCGGGTTTATTTAGAATTTCTTCTTCAGAAATTCCATCTGGGATTCACCAAAGAACTGTTCCTGAGATTCATAAACAGGTTCCATTTGGGATTCCACCAGGAAATTCTCCTGGAATTCCTTAAGAGATTCCTTCCGGGATTTCTTGAGGAATCCATTCTGTAATTCCTCCACGTGTTCTTGTACGAGTTCCATCCATAGTTTCTTCTGAGATTCCTCTGAGATTACACCTGCAGATCTTTCAAGAATCCTTCCAGCAATTTCAACCGGGATTTCGCCTGGAATTCCTCCAAAAGCTCTTTCCGGGATTGCCTCTGGAATTCTTTTTGAGATTCCTTGTACAGCTCCTTCCGAAATTCCTTCAGGAGGTCCTTCCAGGATTCCACCGCAACTCCTCCAGGAATGTAGACTTAGCAAAACGTTAAACTACACAAAAATAAAAATTAAAAAAAAAACAACTCCTCCAGAGGTTTCTTAGAATATTTCTTCAGCAATTCTTTTTAAGATTCATCTAGAGAACCCTTTCGGCTACTTGCGAGATTCTCCTTCCAGGGTTTAACCAGGATTTTTTCAGGAATTCCCTCTAGGATTTCAACAGGGGCTCCTTTCTGGATTCCTCGAAGTTCGAATTCTTTTGGGAACTCCTTCCTAGATTCTTCAGAGAACTTCCTCCGGTATTCCTATAGATCTATAAGTTATTTCCGGAATTGCTTCAGGGATCCTCCGGGAACTCCTTCCGTGATTATTTGAGAAGCTACTTCCAATATTTCTTCAGAAACTGCTTCCAAGACTCCTCTAGGGAATTTTCTCTGGATTCCTCCGGGCGCTTCTTGTGGAGTTCCAGCATATCTTTCTGGAATTCCACTAGGAGTTCATTGTGGAGTTGTCCCAAATGTTCGCATTGGAAATCCTCCAGAAGTTCGTTGGGGAATACCTCTAGAAGTATTTTAAGGAATTTCTCCTAGAGTTATTCCCAATGGAATTACTCTAGGGGATCGTTATGAAGTTTCTACAGATGAAGGAATTCCTCCAACATTTTTTTATGGAACTCCTCTAGCAGCTTCCTTTCTGGTTTTCTCTGGAATTTCAGAAAGAATTCCTGGAAAGGATTCCTGGGGGCATCCCAAATGGAACCTTTTCAGGAATCTTAGCAGAAATTCCTGGATGAAACCAACAGGGAACTTTTGAAGGAACCCCAAGAAGAAGCTCAGATGGAGTTCCTTGAGGCATCATAGAAGGAACTCCTGGAATACATTTCTGAAGAAATTGCTGTGGTAATTCCAGAAGGAATTTCTAATGAAATCTCGGAGTGAATTTGAAGAGAACTTTTAGGAAGACATTTCTAGAGGAATCCAGGAACTCCTGGAGAAATCTCAGAGGGTATTGCCTCAACAATCCGGAAATAATCTCTGGTGTACGGTCAGGAGGAATACTGATAAGAGCTCATGGAGGAATCATAGATGAAACTTCTGAAAGAATCCTAGATAAACTCCCGTAAGAATCTCACAAAGAACTCCTTGAGAATCCCAGAAGAAGTCCTGGAATAAGTTTGAGGAGAAACCACAAAGGAATTTCTGAAAGAATCCTGGATGGAACTCCTGTGCTGGAACCCCATGACGCCCATGGCTATAGGTTATAAAAAACTCCGGGTGTCTTTTTATCAATAATAACGCCAGCCATTGGTCGTCGGCTTCGAAAACTATTTCGCTTAAACAATTCGTCGTTGTAACTAGCTTGTCGAGGCACATTCCTCCAGAGGCTTCTTATAATATTTCTTAAGCAATTCTTTTTGAGATTCATCTAGAGAATCCTTTCGGCTACTTCCGAGATTGTCTTTCCAGGGTTCAACCAGATTTTTTTCAGAAATTGCCTCTAGGATTTCATCAGAGGCTCCTTTCTGGATTCCTCGAAGTATTTCTTTTGGAATTCTTTTGGGAACTCCTTCCTAGATTATTCCGAGAACTTCCTCCGGTATTTTATAAATCCTTTCCGAAATCGCTTCAGGGATCCTCCGGGAACTCCTTCCGTGATTATTTGAGAAGCTGCTTCCAATATTTCTGCAGAAACTTATTCCAAGACTCCTCTAGGGAATTTTCTCTGGATTCCTCCGGGTGCTCCTTGTGAAATTCCAGCATACCTTTCTGGAATTCCACTAGGAGTTCATTGTGGAATTGTCACAAATGTTCGTATTGGAAATCCTCTAGAAGTTCATTTGGCGAATACCAGTAGTATTTTAAGGAATTCCTCCTAGAATTATTCCCAATGGAATTACTCTAGGGGATCGTTATGAAATTTCTGCAGATGGAGGATGTCCACCAACAATTTCTAATGGAATTCCTCCAGCAGCTTCCTTTCTGGTTTTCTCTGGAATCTCAGAAAGAATTCCTGGAAAGAGTTCCAGGAGGCATCCCAAATGGAACCTTTTTAGGAATCTTGACAGAAATTCCTGTATGGAACCCACAGAAAACTTCTGAAGGAACCCAACAAGAAGCTCAGATGGAGTTCCATGAGGCATCATAGAAGGAACTCCTGGAATACATTTTTGGAGAAGAAATTTCATGGAGGAATCTCAGAAGAAATTGCTGTGGTAATTCCAGAAGGAGTTCCCAATGGAATCTCGGAGTTAATTTGAAGAAAGCTTTTTAGGAAGGCATTTCTAGAGGAATCCAGGTACTCCTGGACCAATCTCAGAGGGTATTGCTTAATCATTTCGTAAAGAATCTTTGGTGTACGGTCAAGATGAATCCTGATAAGAGCTCCTGGAGGAATCCCAGATGAAACTTCTTAAAGAATCCTAGATAAACTCTCGAAAGAATCTCACAAAGAACTCCTTGAGAATCCCAGAAGAAGTCCTGGAGTCCTCGAATAAATTTAAGCAGAAACCTCGAAGGAATTTCTGGAAGCATCCCGGATGAAACTCCTGTGCTAGAACCCCATGACGCCCATGGCCATAGGTTATTAAAACTCCGGGAGTCCTTTCATCAGTAATGACGCCACCCGAATAAAAAATACAGTAGAAAAACCGAATGTTGTATTGTAACAGTACTATTTAAAACCATATTTTTACAATAGAAACCACTGTAAAAATAAAAATACAAAAACAATAAAATGTAATGTGGAACACCATACAGTAAATTGTAAATAAGATTTTTACAATATACTATACGGGTTGTTAAGTATCGTAACAATATAAAAAAATATTTTTCTCCATATATATTTTTTTGCAAAACCATACATTATATTGTAAATGAATTGTTATAAATACCGATACGTGGGTTTTAATAAACCGTACATTGTATGGTACACATATGGTTTCAAACAACAAAATGTACCGTAAATATATTGTTTAAATGTATACATTTAATTAAATGGTTTTGGAATGGTTCTCTTTTGTTATGTTGTATTGGTTTACATTACATAAACCATGTAATGTTATATTATCTTGTCATTTTCCTCCTGTTAATGGCATCTTAGGCTTACTAGCATTATGAGAATGCGCTTTGGGAATTCTCCAGAGCGTTTTGGATAACCCTTCATATATTGTTTATGCAGTTGAAAATCGGAATTTTTGACACGCGAAAATCGATTTTTTTTTTCCTAAACCGTGTGTCGGACGTACGTCGGGCATAGTGCGCTGGATAGTAGGCCAGGTCCGCTGTCCAGCGCACTATGCCCGACGTTAGGTTTCACGTATGGATTTTGAGAAAATTCGAATGTCGGGTGTGGGAAAACTTCGGGTTTCAACCGCGACGACAATATTGTCGGGCCGCCACCAAACCGGACTTCGCACAATCAAGTCGCGACGCGACCCAACTCGCGACGTTTTTTAATCATGTCAAAAGTAGTGCGTATCCTTCCTGTTGTTGTCAGCAACACAGCGCACGAGATGCGAAACAGTTGCGACACTTGTGGACCAAGAAAATTACAATTTTTGATTGAATGTCGGTCTTAATTCCAACCAGATAGACAATATTGGATCGCCCACGTCTAAGTCTGAGTCGAGGTCTGAGTAGTCTCTGATTGCATTAACAGTTGAAGCTTAGGCTCCCATGCCCCACCAGCCAGATAACCGGGTTTCGCAAACTAAGCATTACTTGTGGCAACACTTTGAGCGGCATGATGGAACTATGCCGAGCGCGCTAAGCATTATTAGACCACTAATGTAGTTGCATGAAGTGGGTGACGAGGTACATAAGTATCATTACAGCGTGTTTAACCGTTATTGCAATATTGAGGCTCCAGTTTGACTAAAGTTTGCAATACACGTATGTATTTAACAACTCATTAGAAAACTGTCAAGTTCGATTCAAGTATAAGTTAGGTTAAGAAGCGAACCCACAGACGAACCTATATTAAAATTTCTTTCAGTATTCAGTCCAGTCCATATGTTAAAGATGGCTCTACGTCAAAGATAAAGTTCGTCAATCGTATTCCTCTCATCGCACTCTACATACCTAGCTCGCCATATCTCTTGGATCTGCGATTCTTAAGACATCTGGTTTACTACTTATTTAAACATTTTATTGACTTTAAATTGATGTTTCAACTTATTCACTTTTTTCTTTCCTCTCCTTTGCATCATAAAAGTCACAAACATCAACAAAACAAAGCACGGAAAAAATCTAAAACTGAATAAATAATTAAAAATGCACGGAAAAATAATGTTTCGGAAAAGTGAATGGTTCAAACGTAAGAAAAACAGTATAATATAGTGTTACATAAAAATCGAATGTAAATGTATAGTAGCTACAATGTGCGAAGCTTTCAGTGAACCTTTTAATTACAATATACATTATTGTAGCTGGTACACTGTATGGTGCAGGAATGGTTTTCACTAAACACCCTATGGTTAGTTTTTATCCGGGCAGCCATTGGTCGTTAACTTCGAAATCTATTCCGCTTAAACAATGCTTCATTGTGACTAGCTTGTCGACATTTATTTTTAACAAAAAGACACGGACACGTTTAATGCTTCCAGTGAGCTATTCGCTCTTTGAAGGAAGCACGACACTAGACAACGGACTAGCATGCAACACCCAGTGGCACAGCCGAAAACTCAATTGAGGCGCACACTTCAAGCTTGGCCGACGTTAACCTGTCCTACGGTCTTCTCGATTGACCGTCATCCGTGGAATGCCTTATGAAGACAACAGCAGTCCCATGCTTCCTTCGCAGTTATTGCTCGTTGAACCAGGCTGTAGTTGTTCTTCTCGATGCTCAGGCATATTGTCGCCAACATCATTTTATCGAAATCCGGATCGACAGCTTGATCTTGAGGCGGTTTCACATAGCAAACGGTGATGATTGTAGTTTTGTCACTCTCGCATCCTCTCGATGGCCGGTAAATTCAAGGGATTTCCAACGATACGTACACTTCCAGTTAATCGCCCGCTACTTCCTGCGGCTGCTCCGGCTTTCTGGACCTTTATCTGTCGAATAAGTCGTCTTCGCAAATACTCCAGAATTCCAGACTAAGGATATTCTGGGCCCATAACCAATTGTTATGGAAGTTAAACAATGAATAAATATATTTTTCAACTATAGGGCACTGCAAGCCGCCATTGCATGCCGTGAAAAATTTATTCAGCTTTCGGACTTCGGGATTTTTTCGAGAAATTCTTCATTATTTATCCACATTTGTTCCAGGGATCCCCCAGGAGTTTCTTGTGGAATTCTCATGGTGTTTTTGATGTGATTCTTCCGGGGGTTTATATAGGATTCCTTTAGAATCATATTCGGAGCTCCATCTTAGATTCCTCCAGAAACCAGAAGGAACTTGCTGGAGTATTTCCTCAAAGAAATCCTGTAGGAACTGCAAGAAGAATGCCATCAATAAAAACTCCAGGAGGAAGTGCTCAAAATACTCCCTAATAAAGTCTTAGAGGATGTCCATTAGAAGCATCTGAAGTAATTCCAGAATGAACTTCGGCAGGAATTCCAGCGGGACCTGCAGGAATTTCGAACGGATCTCTTGGAAGAAACCAAGAGTTCCTAGGTGAATCCTGTGAACAGTCCTGAAGAAAGCAGTTTCTGACAGAATTCTAGAAGAATTCCTCGGAGGAATCCCGGCTAGAGTTCCTAAAGGAATCCCGGAAAAAGTTCCCGAAGGAATTCACGAGGGAGTTCCTGAAAAAAAAAACTCCAGAAGCAATTCCTGA
This sequence comes from Aedes albopictus, assembly GCF_035046485.1. Lineage (NCBI taxonomy): Eukaryota > Metazoa > Arthropoda > Insecta > Diptera > Culicidae > Aedes > Aedes albopictus. The sequence goes on along the minus strand of NC_085136.1, from coordinate 338,072,005 downwards.
CAGAATCGCAGAAGAAACTCCCGGAATTATTGAAGTAGTTCCAGAAGTTGTTACTGAAGGAATCCTGGAAAATCCCGGAGAACTTGGAGGAATACTGAAAGAAGTTCTTGTAGGATTTCTGGAAGGATCTCAGGAAGATTTCCTGAAGAAATCCCAGAAGGAACTCCGGGTGGAATCACGTATGAAGTTCCTGGGAGGAATCCCAGACGGAATTTTAAAAGTAGTTTCTGTAAAAATCTTGAAGAAATCCCCGAGAGACCTCCTGGATGAATCCCGGAAAAAATCACGGGTGAAATTGCTGGAATTCCCAGGTATATTTTGCAGGAACATCTTCTGGAAGTCTTGAAAAAAAAAACTTCTAAAGATATTCCAAAAGAAACTGCTGAGGAAGGAATTCCTGAAGGACTTCTGGAATTCCTGCAAGGAATATAAGAAGCAATCCTGAAATTAGTTGCTGGAGGAACCGTTTAGAAATCTCAGGAAGGATAACAGAGGAAACTTCTGAAGGAATCCCAAGCACGATCTCAGATTGAACTTCCTCAGGAATCACAGAAGGAAATTCTTGAGGAATCCTAGAATAAAATTGAGAAGAAACCACAAAAAAAATCTAGGAGGAATCTCAGGAAAAATGCTGGGGTAATCCTAGAAGGAGTTCCTGGAGGAATGTAGGAATTAATTTCTAGACAAATTTCGGAAGGAATTTCGTAAGAATTTACGAACCCCTAACGTAATCTCAGATGGTATTTTTTAGAAATCCCAGAATTCCCTGCAAGAATCTGGCGAGTACTTCCTGGAGGAATCATGGCAAAAGCTCTTGAAGGAATCCCAGACGGAACCTTTAGGAATCTCAGGAGAAACTCCAGGAAGAACCCCCAAAGGAAACTTCTGAAGGAATCCTCAACAAACCCTGGGCAGAATCTAATCAAGAACATCCTGGGAACCCTACAAGAAACTCCTGGAGATGTAGAAGTCCGAATCGTCAACTTAAGGCCACGAAACGTCAAACACTTAGAAAAAAAAATCTAACATTCGAATAGGTCGTATGTTGACTGTGATTCCTATACAGATACGACCTGTTCAAATCGAACGCCAGAATTATGTTAGCAAAGCAACTACGGCATGCAGTGCGCTATTGATTAGGCTATAGCAACCGCAACCTCTAGTTGCTAACGGTTACAAGGGCTATTGATGAAGTCGTAGGTTACTTCAATGAACACGCTTCAACAGTTTGCGTTTTTGTGTAGGTAATGTTGTTTCTACCCTATTTGTCCGAAAAAAAATCGCTGTCGCCTGTAAAAATCGCGTTGGTTTTGCAGGAGCGATAATACATTTTGTTTGAAATCTCTGTTTCGCAAATACAGCTGTTTGTGGCTTATTTAGTTTGTCAATCGTTTTTTTTTCTGAACGCACTTGTCGTATTGAATTGCAAACACTTTCTAAAATAATGCAAAGTCCGGAATAGGATAAACAAAAAGTTTAAAAAAGATTTTGTGTGGTGTTATTATGAAGTGAAAGCCCGTTATTTACTTTTAGATCATCATCCAACGCACCATGAGGATTGCTATAGATATGTCGGATTCTCTTCAAGCATGATGTAAGAAAAATAGTGATAGCGCACATGTTAAGCCTTACAAAACCACTGCACTGGAGGCGTGGGCGGGATGAAGAAACTTTACACATCGAGTAGTCCACTGTCTTCTAGAAACGTCATGATCACAATTTAAATGAGAGGCACCGGCACTACCAAGCCTTCTTTGATTACACAAGAGATTGAATGTACCGTAGCCAAGAGCTCCATAACATGCAAATTACAACTCAATAATGCAGATTGTTTGTAGCACAACTACGCCAGCAGAATCACGTTCCTTTTAGAAAGGAAGCTCCCTCATTCCACAGTTCTGTTCTTATCAAGAAGACACTTCCAATCTCTATCTATTGTCGTTCTCACGGGGAATGAAGAAGGGGAAAATGGAAGTGACGACTGTTCTTATTTTGCGCGAACTCCGCGAGAATGTGCTCCTATAATGCCCTAATTTCTTCTACGGTGCTCCTCACTCACTCATCAGCCAGCTGTGTTGCCGATGACTTATTGCTGCCGGTTTGATAACGCGGGATCACGACGGAATGATCTCATTCAAAGACTACTGTGGTGCTCCATCGCTATGACAATATCTGCACACAGAAAATTAGCCGAATTTTAGCACAATTAGTAGTCTGTGTATGGACTACTTTGACGGGGAATTTTATGGAATCTAGTAGGTACGCGTTGATTTGCTGAATTTGATCAAAAATTTGCATTGGTTTCGCAAGTACTTGACCACAATTCGATCGTTGTGATCAATTTACAGCGTTTAATTTAATGCGATCGTCACTCGTTTATACTGCGGTGACCCCATGGACTGACCGCAGAATTTGTTGAATTGAATTCAATTGAACTTGGCTACTTTTTTTGAAAGAAAAAGGTTGTTTGGTCGAGAAGCCGATTTGCGCTGATTTGCGAGAAAACAGAACAGACTTATATGTAGCGCGATTGTATTGACACACGAAGCGAAATGTAGAACGAGAGAGTTCTGTTTGCTGGCGAGGAAGCTAATTAGTATCAACGGCATCATTTTTTATTTGCATTGCAAACAACGCATTTGATTGAACGTGACGATCGACAACAGTAGCCGCTGGGTATTGGATGATGATTCTATTTGCAAAGCGTCTATATCGGCAGTTGCTTGATGTGCTCATCTAAAAGCAATGACTCATATATCATACCGGTTTAGCCGGCTGTTCGACGTAGCCATTATCACCAAAACAGGTTGCTACGATTTAACGCACTTTTATTCCCTCTCGTCAGGATTACTTGATCAGCGGACTCCGTCTGGAACACGAACTCGTAAAGGAGCAGGCTGTGAGTTTTGAAGGATTTTTTTTGTCAAGGCATACTTTGTTACGGTATTCCATAACTTATCTTCCCGTTATCTCATCTGTGACGTTGTTATAAACAAAGTACGTCGCCAAAGGCATTCACCCAAGCATGACTAATAAGTTACGGTTCTTAATTACAAACGTACGGCGATTGCCGTGGGACTGTTACATCCCTTATCAGGTCATAAATTCGATTTTATATAAGTCGCGTGGTCAACAAAATCCACCACTGATAACCCAATAAACAAACTCAGTTGCATGTTGTTGAACTGAATGGGACGATTATCTTTATTCTTGTGCACACGTGCTTATCCTTCTCATCCCGGCGTTTTTGAAAAGCAACGGTTGTTCTCTGTATCACTGTTATTCACACAACAGCTACGTTACGTATTAGTGGGAGTTCCAGTCCATTTACCGCCAGTACATTAATATATGTTTTTTATTCATCAAAAATCCGGATCATCAAAACCTCATTTGTGCAGTAACTTCCGTGTGTAGCCCCCCGAAGTGTTCTCTTCGATAGCATGTGGGGAGGATGTCATCAACAGCCCTTGGCCCTTTCCGAATTTCCCGTAGATTTTAATCGCGTAATACACGTGACTTCATCATGCAACCAACCGAAACGACGCGCGCTTAACTAACCTACCTCTCCAGCACATGTAGCTCTAACTAATTGCCACTGGGTTTCGTTGGACAACTAATCCCCAATTCATTCAGGATCGATGAATCACATCCGTATTCGCTTCAACAGGACGATCCGTCTACTCGGACGAGCGGCGAAAGCTTCGTCGCCATCCACGTAGATGCACTGGGTACTAAGGAGCAACTGCGGCCGTCTCTACGTGGTCTGTCGTACATTGCTATAAGTTTCCTGCCGAAGGATTTGACCCTGCAGGAAGTCCTATCGGCAACTAGAGAAGTTGTCGCTGGAGTTCGCTACGAACTGGTAGTCAAAGCCTTAGATCCTGAACAGTTAGAAGTGTTTTGTAAGCTAACTGTCCTTGAGAAACCCTGGTTAACCACGGAGAGCGGTGACAAGTACCGTATATTGGAGTACACGAACTGCACATCCGGAGAGGATACTACCGAAACGACTGAAGTCGTGACAAAGCTGAATCCCATTTTTGATCCAAATGTGCGATCTCAGCAAGAGATGAATCCATCCAGGTTCAAAGATTTAGTGAGTCAGATTATTATCGAGAAGAAAGTCGCGGAAAGCAGTTCTGCAGCTCCAGAGCCGTCTTCTTCTACCACAGAGCACCCAACAACTCCTGTATTGAGCGAATCCTCCAAGGATGTCCTCGATCAGTTGTTCATGTTTGGCAGCGAAGCTCAACCACCCAGGAGGATTGCAACGGATACCAACGAGGGTGACCGAACTGTCGATGAAGAAGTTATAGTTCCGAAACGTGTACAACCACCTCAATCGGACTTGACAATAACGGAAACACCATCGCCGGAAACGACAACCATGTCGCTTGATCAGCAGGTACAATCAACGTTCGAAGAAGTGTTCAAAACCCATCAGGAGATCCAGAAAGCATTGGACGAAGTCATTAAACGAGGCGGTGGCCGAGACGTCCAGCAAAAGTACGAACCAGTGTTCGCCTCACTTCTGCAAAAGGTCAAAACGAGTATCGATAACTACTATCGAACTGTCAACCCAGGCGGAGGTGATGCCAACGTAGATACGGCGGCGTTCGTCATCAGAGATAGCATGACGCTTGCGCAGAGCGCCACTCCAGCAAAGCCGGACGATAACCATAACTCTTCCGAGAGCAACGATCTGGACGATCAACAGCAGCAGCAGGTGATTCAACTGGACTTTGATGTACTCCCGACACAACCTACAGAGACTCCACCGAAGATCGACTCGGTGGTGATGCACTTCAGCGATGACAGCGATGAGCAGCAGCAGCAGCAACAGGAAGATGTTCAACGACCTCAGACGCGCGAGGAGTTGATCCGCGACCTGAATGCCGATGACTCCCAGCAACGCAACAAACGTGCTCCCGATTCGCATTCTTTCGAACATGGCTATTTCAACCGCAATCCGTTTTTCGGCAGTCATTCTCACGAATCCTATGAACACCACAGACATCGGCCTTACGGATACAATCCGTACAACAACTACAACTCGTACAACCCCTACAACCCGTACAATAGTTATGAACGGTATCCGCACTTTAACCATTACCGAGGGAAACGATTTGTCGAGATGGATCTGAAAGTTGCCGATCAGAAGGAGACCACGGAAATGGAGAAGATGATCAGTGAAGCGATCGAGATGCTGGACCACATGGACGCCGATCTGTTCAAGCGGATCTTGCTGGAGGTGATCAGCGTCAAGCGAATTAACCAGTTCAGCAGTGCTGTCGAACAAAAGGGAGACCTGTACGTGGCGAGGGTCGTCACTGCCAACTCGCATTGCATCGAGGAGGTCGAGGAATCGGCCAAGTGCAAGGCACTGCTGATCGACGGCAGCAACAAGTTCTGCACACTTGAGGTTTTGTGATTTGGGACTTGGGTGGTTGAACAGTTTGATTGAATTTCTTTGGGTTGTTCTTTTGTTTCTTTTGTTTTCGTTCTCGCGACAGATTCGTGCCAAGGACAAAGAAGTGCGTCTGGTGAAGTCGGAATGCGTCCCGAACAAACTGTTGGGTGGACACCGCGAGGTGGATCTGTCCGAGCCGGAACATCAGCAGCGTATTCAGGCCGGTCTGAAGGGATACGCCAAGGGGAAGATGAGGTTAGTAGATGGGTTCCCACAAACAAAATCCAACAAACTACCGTTCAATACATTGCAGAAGTTCGCGTTTCGTCATACGCTGTGGTACGGTTCAGGTTGTTGCTGGAACTATCCATCGCTACACCGTTGATCTAGTGGACAAGGATGAACAGGTAACCAACACATGCAACGTGAAGATCTACACGCCGATACAGGACGCCCCGGAGTACACCTTCGACTGCCAGGAAGTATCCCGTCGGGTCGCCCGAGATGTGGAACGTAAGAAGCTCAGCAAAGGTCCAAAGACCGGTGCCCCAATGGAGATGACTCCGGAAGAGTTCAACAAACCGGAACATGCGGAGCGCATCCAGAGTATTCTACTGACTTCGGGGGGATCAAATACTGAGCGTAAGTATAGGATCGTTGAAGCAACGCAACAGATAGTGGCTGGTAGCCTCTTCACCTACAAATTGGTCTTCACCGACGATCCGGACAAACGAGTTTGCACACTGACCTCGCATGAGCGACCTTGGCTGAAGGAGAAGTCGCCGTCCGAAGCCAGAAAGGTATCATTCTCCTGTCCAGAGGTCAGCAACAGTCGCCCAAAGCGCTCATTCTGCGCCGGATGTCCTACGGCTTTGTCCCCGAATGATCTGCAAGACGTAGAACACAAGCAACGAGTTAACAAGATTCTTCTGGACAAAGTTGTCGGATCGCAAGGAGAACTGGAATCTCTGTCACCGGAAATCTTCAACGCTACAAGCAAAGTGGTTCAGGGTATGTTGTACACGTATTTCGTCGGCTTCAACATGCAAGGTGTCCGTCGAGTATGTGAGCTGACCGCATGGGAACGTCCTTGGCTAAGTGAGTCGGAGGCCTACAAATACACCGCTTCTTGCGTTGAACAGGAGGATTCTAATGCGATACGCAAGCGCTCCAAACGATCAGCTTTCTGTGTCGGATGTCCGACTGCCATAACTGACCTAAATGGCGGAGAACACAAGGAGCGCGTTATCAAGATATTACTCGCAAAGGTAGCTGGATCTGAATCGCAACTTAAATCCATGCAACCGGAAATCATCAATGCAACCAGCCAGGTGGTGCAGGGAACCATGTACACGTATTTCGTTGCCTACAGACTAGAGGACTCGCATCAGGTTTGCAAGCTTACTTCCTGGGAGCGGCCTTGGCTGGACGGAGCGGAGGCCTATCAATACACTGCCGAATGTGGAGCAGGACAAGGCGATTCCAACAACCTACGAAAACGTAGATCAAAGTCCAGAAGCAAACGGGCCTTCGGAAACCCTCGGGTACTGACCGAGGAAGAGTTGCAACAGGGCGAACATATCAAGCGGGTGGATGCCATTCTGGCCTCCAATCCGGGCGTTGGTGCAGCGTAAGTAGGAAAAATCTGCACTGTGTAGACCAAGTTAGTATACTAAATGCATTCCAATTCGTACATTCTTCCACAGAAGCCCGAAGATCGTCAACGGTACCGTTCAGCTGGTAGCGGGTAACAGCTATACGTACTACATTGCGTACACGGTGAACGGCGAGGAACGGGTCTGCCAGCTGAATTCCTGGGAGCGACCGTGGCTAGAGGAAAAGCAACCCGAGGAGGCTTACAAACGCACGGTAAAGTGCGACGGTACCGATGAGAGCTCGGTTGCTCGGGCACGTCGTCATGCCAAGAAAACCGGCGCTTCCAATGAACTGTCCGCCGAGGATCTGAAGGACAAGAGCCACGTCGAGCGGATCAAGGCCGGACTGGTGGCGTACAACACCGAAAAGTCCAAATCGTATGAGTAAGTTTTCGTTTTTTTGTTTATCAATTTTCCTAGCGATATTCGGTGGCTGTACCAAGGCGTTTCAAGACGTTTCACAAGCCTCCAAGGGTGTTTCAGAGGAGTTTCAAGAAGTTTCAGGTGATTTGAGGGAGATTTCGAACGCGTCTTAAACGTTATGAAAACCCCTAAAACCCCCTTGGAATCCCTGAAGTCCTCTAAAATACCTCTGGAACACCCCGGAAACCACCTGGAATTTATGAAACCTCATGAACACCACCTGAAATTTCAAGAACCAGGAATCCTTTAGAACTTCCTGGACATCCCTAAAACCCGTTGAAATTTCCTGAAACGCTCCTGAAACCCTCTACGCAATTGAAACTCCTTGAGCCTCTTAAAACTTTCCTGGTACACCCTTGAAACCCCTGAAATCTCATGTAAACCTCTGAAAACCCCGAAACCTGGAATACCCGGATACGACCCGGAAATGAAACACCATCACCAGAAACCCTCTAAAGCGCTACTAAAATCCACTAGAGCGCTCCTTAAACCTCCTGAAGTTCACATAAACTTAGCCCTTGGAACGCCCCTGAAATTTTCTGGAACGTCTCTAGAATTTCTTGGAACATCCTGGAACTCCCATGGAACAACCCTGGAGCCACTCTGAAACCCCTTGAAACCCTCTGGAACGTCCCTGACACATTCTGGAAAGCCCTGAGACCCCCAGAATCACTCCCGAAACTATCTGAAATCCCTTCTTGAAATGACCCTTGAAACGCTCCTGAAACCCCATGAATTGCCGATCAAATCCTCTAGAACGCCCCTTCAACTCTAGGGAGCCCCTGGAACACGACTCTATATTAGTTTCTATTTTTTTTTAATAATAAAGATTAAGGTTAAGTCTTTTTACGACATCATCAGGATCGGCAGCCATGATGGATATGTGGCTCGAAATTTCAAAATGATAATTCTCAGCAACCAAAGCGATTATCGCAATGATTGCGATGATACTTTTTGAGATTCGGAACGCGTCTGAAATTTCATGAAAACCCCTGAAATCCTCTGGATGGTTTTCCGAAACGTCTTGGAAAACCCCTGAATTCAACTAGAATGTATCTGAATCCTCATGAAAGGTCCGTTACACCACCTGAAACTTCATGAATTCCTTTAGAACCCCCTAAAACCCCCTGAAACAACTCTCAAACCCCTCTAAACTCCCTGGAACGCCCAGAAACCCCCTGGGAATTCTCTGAAATCCTCTGAGATAGTCCTGAAATGCCCCAGAAAACACCTAAAACAAACTGGAACATTTCTAAATCTTCAAGAAACGTCCGTAACACCACCCGATACCTCATGGAACTGCTTGAAACCCTCTTGAAACTCCCTGAAACGCCGCTGAAAGTCCTTTACGCCTTTGAAGCTTCTTAAACCCTGAAACTCCTAAATTCAACTAGAACAGGTCATGAAACGTCACCACCTGAATCACCCGAGATCGCCTGAGGCCCCTAGAACTGTCCTGGAACCTCCTGAAGTTTCTTGAAACTCTCTGCGTTGGCCTTGTAACAACAGGAGGTTACTCCACAGCTAAGCTTGATTTGAGGGGAGAGTCACAGAAGGTGACCCTTGCCAATGGCTATCGAGACTCTGTATTGACCTCAATCTCTAGGGGCGGCACGCAAATCCTTGTTTCTTTCGCGGACTCAGAAAAACACTTGAGATGACCTTTTCACACTCTTGTATATTTGTCCAAACTTTGTGCATTTTCTATCTTCTAGCAATCTACCTTCACTCTACTTCGCTTCATCCACTTTCTTAATACTAATCTGACCTTCTTTCTCCGGGGCCCCTTTCTCCTGCCGGCATCATCTGCCGATCCTCTCCTTCCTCGTCCTATTTCTTCTTCTTCTTCAATGTCCTTTGTGGCCTTTGCCGCCCAATCGAACCAGGATGTCTGCGACCGCAGGAGCACGGGCCTGAGGTTGGTCCTCGCGGCCTGGAGTACCGAATGGCCGAATCATCTGTCCAAGCCTTCGCCGGATGTAGCCACGTCGGAAGATGACCCATATTGGGGTAAGAGTTCACCTTCATAGTTGTGGTAAAACCTCGGGGTTCTGTGTCCTTGGAATCGCTCACACCTGATCTACAGATGTATCACACACACTTCTTGTAGGCTTTCTTGTGGACTTTATTTCTATCGATTACTTAAGCAAATGGCCGTTTCTACCTCTTCGGTCAATTGAGAATCTATCAGATCCTAATGGTCTCCTTTCGTTACCACCACCTCCTACCATTAAAGACAGAGCCATCTAGTGAGGAATTTAACAGGGTGTTGGAAGCTACTAATGTTGGCTGCGTCCTTGTCGGGTGACCAGCAAACACAAAGAATGGAAACAAACAACACAAAACACTTCGGGAAAGTGTTAATTGAACCGACGAAAGCTACACTAGACCGCGACAAAGTCTCCCAAACCTGCTGAGGGGGTACTACGAACCGTTATACCCTTGAAACGCCCCTGAAATTCCCTGGGACGACACTAAGATTCCTTGAAACATCCTGGAACGTTCATGAATCCCTATGAAACGATTTTGGAACCACTCCCAAACTCCTTCAAACCCTCCGGAACGCTTCTTGGAAAGCCCTGAGACCCCCAGGAGCACCCTTGAAACATACCTGAAATCTCTTGGAATATCCCTGGAGCACTCCATGAACGCCTCTATGCAATGCTCCTGAAACTTCCTGAGACCCCAATGGAACACGCCTCTATATTAGTCGTTTAAAATTAATTAAGACTAAGAATTACTTAATTTCTATTTATATTGGATTAGGGTTTAACGAAACTGTTCAACATTTTGGTTGTGCGAATTACCCTACAATACAATTCCCCTTTTCAGTGACTTTGAAATCGTTAAGGGATCCGTCCAGTTGGTAGCCGGTTCCCTATACAAGTACACATTCAAGGTGAAGAGCGAACCGGAAGTAGTCTGTAAGATTTCCGTATGGGAGCGCGTTTGGTTGGACACCCAGGACCAGCGTAAGTACAACGTCAAATGCGATGGAGATGACGAGCCGGAGCAGGAGCAAAAGTTGGCCGCTTCCAAGCGTTCGGCACGCTCGGTTCGCCCTCGGCAGTCCGACTCGGACGGCGAAGGTCACTACTCCAAGGGGGAAGACCATGCCCGGCATTTGTTCGAGAAGTTCAAGCTGAAGCACAGCCGCGAGTACCAGAGTAGCTTGGAGCACGAAATGCGGTTCCGTATCTTCAAGAACAACCTGTTCAAAATCGAACAACTGAACAAGTACGAACAGGGAACGGCCAAGTACGGTATTACGCACTTTGCCGATATGACCAGCGCCGAGTACAGGCAACGAACCGGTCTGGTCGTTCCAAGGGATGAAGATCGAAATCATGTGGGAAATCCCAAGGCCGAGATTGACGAGAACATGGAAATTCCGGAGGCGTTCGATTGGCGAGAGTCGGGGGCTGTTTCACCGGTAAGTTGATTAAAATCGTGTAGTGTGGTACCATTCGGCAATCTAAACATTGTTGCTTCAGGTGAAAAATCAAGGAAACTGCGGATCGTGCTGGGCTTTCAGCGTTGTCGGTAACATCGAAGGTCTTCACCAGATCAAAACCAAGGTCCTCGAGGAGTACTCCGAGCAAGAGTTGTTGGACTGCGACGCAGTCGACAGTGCCTGCCAGGGAGGATATATGGATGATGCCTACAAGTACAAACACCTTTCCCATTGTGAACTAGTTTCCGTTCAATCCCAACTTTCTTTTCCAGAGCAATCGAGAAGATCGGTGGCCTAGAGCTGGAGAGTGAGTACCCGTATCTGGCTAAAAAGCAGAAAACGTGCCACTACAACAGCACCAAGGTTCACGTCCGCGTCAAGGGTGCCGTCGATCTGCCGAAGAACGAGACGGCCATGGCCCAGTATCTGGTCGCCAACGGGCCCGTCTCGATCGGTTTGAACGCCAACGCCATGCAGTTCTACCGGGGTGGAATTTCGCACCCGTGGCGCCCGCTGTGCAGCAAGAAGAATCTGGACCACGGTGTGCTGATCGTCGGCTACGGCGTCAAGGAGTATCCGATGTTCAACAAAACGATGCCCTTCTGGATCGTCAAGAACTCGTGGGGTCCCAAGTGGGGCGAGCAGGGCTACTATCGGATCTTCAGGGGTGACAATACCTGCGGTGTCAGTGAGATGGCATCGTCGGCTGTGCTAGAATAGTGGACTCCTGTGTAGTAGGATGAAGCAGCTTGGGTCCGTTTGGGAGATGACAATAATATCTACCATTTATCTATATTTACTGTGGAATCTATTTGTCAGCGAATGTTAGTTCTAGAAAGCAATATTGAGTGTATTCTTAATCCTATGACTTATATTACTAGGTGTTCTATTTTATTTTTGACTAAATAGACAGAAGGCTGTTCCATGATTTGACGTGACACCTGGTTATAAGTAGGAAAAATGTTATCTAGGTGCATATTCGCTTAGAACTAATCAGAAATCGTCCTATGAATGTGGATATGAAAGTCATCGAAGTGTGGGTATTTCTATTATAACGTCAAACGGAAACTTACATCATAATACCGCAGGTCCGGTGCTATTCGCGGGCGGACTGGCCTTCCTTCCAACGTGTAGCTAACTCCAAATTAGACCTGTTGGATCCGGTTGTTACAACCTTTAGTGTATATAGCGTAAGTCAATCAAACTGTGTTTGAAATTTAACGAAAAACTTATTCGGTTCAAAGTTGTAAAATTCTAGATTGAGTTTAAATAAGGGCGAAAGTAACATGAGAGAGTTCTCTTCATCGTCTCTCTCTTTTGCAAATTAAAGTGACAAGATGCAAATTCAATCAAACTTTTTTACACTTAGACGCTAGATTGCATCGCAACCTAGCGATTTATGACCAAAAAGTTCAACAATACTTGCATCTTGTCACTTTAATCTGAAGAAGAGAGGGTCGATGAAGAGAACTCTCTCATGTTACTTTCGCCCTTATTTAAACTCAATCTAGAATTATTTCAGTGCATTTGCCAACACTGATAGTCGACATAACGAATCGTTGGAATGACAGATGCGCCGATAAAAGGGAAGCCGCGACGAAGCAAGCCAAGCTTCAGGCATGCTCGGTTTTGTTTGACTCGTTCTTTTTAGACAGATTTGGGAACGAACGGACGTGTTCGTGCGGCGCTCCGGCGCTGCGGCCAGTGGCAGGTTTTGCAGCCTTTTTGGATTCACGACACAACCCTCAACGACGAAGCTGAAGTTGATGCTGCCATAGAACTCCTGACAACGATAGTACCTAATGGAAACTGAAGCTGTCTCGGTCCCTGAAGTTCGGAAACGAACCTATCAAGCTGCTGAGTTCTCGGAAAGTACTCGGAAGTGATGTGTCCGCCAATTGAAATATTTTCAGAGTAAGTGAAACGTGTATAAACTAACATTTTGTCCTTGGATTTAGAGTGCATTGTCAAATGTTTGGCTTGGTGAAACAATCCAACGACTGTCGGGCTCTCTTGTACATCTGAGACCGAACGAAGTAGACGTGTTTCTCCAAGCTTCGAAACAGTGACCAAACCTTGAAAGGGAATTTTCCTTCCGATCAATCTTGCGTTGGTTTTGCCTCGTGGTTCGCCTTCTGCCGTGAACATTTCTTTTGAGTATAAAACCCGAAATGAACAGAAAGATTGATCGCGCTGCGAAACAAACGCCGCCGGCAATGGTACAGAACAAGAGACCCAATCTACCGTGACATAGTACTACCGCTGAACCGCAGAATCAGAGAGGAATACGACGAAGAAAATCACAGCAGATTTAAGAAAAGGCTGCGAACATTAAACGGCGATCGCGAAACATTGTGGAAGATCACTAAGGCGTTGCGGAAATTCTGACAAGAAGCTATGCTCGTGCACATACGAATCAGATGCCAGACGATCCGGACACTGCTACAGCGGTGAATGAGTCAATTGTCCACATCGATCAGACACATCTAACAGGAGCTCACCCGTAGCTGATTCGTCCAAAGGGAAGCTATCCAGTGCATTAGAAGGCTTAAATCCAAAAAGTCTCCTGTAGGTGATAAAATACGGAACTGCGTGCTCAAAAAACTTCCAAGAAAGGCCCACAACACTTTCTCGTCAAAACTCTGTCTGCCTGCATTCGTTTAGGGTACTTTCCGCTCAGATGGAAGCACGCCGTGGTCATCGCCATTCCGAAACCGAACAAAAGCTCCTCGATTCTGTCAAACTATAGGCCACCGGCGAGAATAATTTGGCCGAGCTACGCACCCAGCGAAAGCATTTGGCCACAGATAACACCTGGAAGAAGATAGAGGAGCGAAGGAGCGCTAAAGCCGCGATAGAGCGAGCGAAAACACGAGGAGCCAAAGCCGTAGCTCGTAAGCGCTATTCGGCTCTCGAGAAGGAAGTGCTCTATGTAGACGGGACAAAACAGCGTGAGCAGACTCGCTATCCGACGAAGAAGGAGAGAAAGCCGTGTGCCAGACGATCCTGTGGACCATATTGTCACGCTCCGTATCATCCTGGAGCAAATCAATGAATTCCAAGAGTCTTTCTACCTGCTGTTTATTGATTACGCAAAAGTTTTCGATCGTCTCAATCATGAAAACATGTGGGGAGCCCTCAGGCGCAAGGGTGTCCCTGAGAAAATCAGCGGCCTCATTGCAGCACAGTACAGGGCATTTTCGTGCAGAGTACTGCACAACGGTGTCTTGTTCGATCCCATCCGGGCCGTTGCTGAAGTGGGGCAAAGATGTATCTTATCAGCGCTACTGTTCCTCATCGTAATCGACGTAGGTATGATTGATCGTGAACTAAATCGTGGCTGTACCATGGAAAACCTATAAATGACTTCGAATTTGCTGATGACGTTGCTCTCCTAGCTCAATGGCTGCAGAGTGAGCTCGATGATCTTGCCGATCATTCCTTGGCGGCAGCTCTCGCCATTAACGTCAACAAGACCAAATTATTGGATGTAAACACGGTCAACCATTCCAGCTTCACGGTAGCTGGGCAAATAGTGGAGAATGTTGAAAGCTTCCAATATCTTGGTAGCTAAATGACAGCCGATGGCGGCAAGTTCAAGAAATGTATGGAAAAATGGAAAAACAATCACGACGTACCAAAATCCGAATTTTCAACTCGAACGTGAAATCTGTGCTGCTGTGCTGTCAGTGAAACTTGGTGTGTATCAGCGGAGAACACTCCACGCCTGCAGGTCTTCATCAATAGATGCCTGCGGTGTATAATTCGTGCATCGTGGCCTCACAATTGGATCTCCAACGTGGAACTCCATCGTCGATGTCATCAAAAGTCGATTGCGACAGAAATTCGGAAGCGAAAGTGGCGGTGAGTCGGCCACACTCTACGCAGGAGCGGGAACGAAATCTGCAAACAAGCGTTAGATTGGAACCTAGCAGGACATCGCAGCAGAGGCAGACCCAGAGGCGCATGGCGGCGCAGCCTTAACAAGGAAATAAACGAAGGTGGCAGAAATTTGACCTGGCCACAGGTTAAGGCGATGGCTGGCTATCGCCCAGGATGGAAATCTTTCAATTCGGCCTTCTGCACTACCATGCGTGCTCAGGATTGAAAGTAGTAAGTTATACACGCACTTTAATCTATCTGTTATCATCAAAAAATCAATTCTATAAAACTAAATCGATCCACACTCGATCCACCCTACTTGTATTCCATCAGCCTCAGCAGCAGGGCCCTCAGTTTGCGTGCTTCCAATCCGATTGTCGGCGGTTGCTCTCCACTTTCCTCCAGTGGTCCCGTCAAGACGGACGGAATCGTTAACCCATACGCTTCGCAAGTACGCAGAAAGCTGAGCGTCTCTTGAATGGCAATCGAAGGCAGCACTATGGTTTGCTTGGACAGTCCCGTCAGCAGGCCCAGCACGCACCGTTTCACATGCAGCCAAGTGTCGGCGCACAATCGCGCCCCAGATCCACCATCCAAAGCGTGTGCGATTCTCGATAGGCCGAATTCGTAGTTTCCCTTGGCGCAGTAGAGCGTCCCGATCACGAGGTTAACGATGCACAGATGCAGACACTGGCCAGTGGCGTTTCCTTTGCGTTCCTCGGCTCGTTCCACTTTGCGCATCAGCTCCTCGGCTTCTTCATTCTGCGAAGTCATGATGTAGGCCACGCACAGGTTGGCCAAAACTGACGCCGACACCGCCAGAATCTCGTCGTAGTTCTGTCGAACGATTGGCTCGTAGAAGGCAGCGGCTTCCTTGTAGCGGTCACCACGCATGAATAGCACGTGCGCGGCATGAAGTCTCCAGGTGGGAGTTTCCGAGCAGAACTCAGCACTGGCGCGGAATTCTCGCTCCGCACCTTGGAAATCGTCTGCACGCCAGGGAATCCAAGCCCGAGCCATGGCCACCGGAAGGTAGCTTTCCAGGGCGGATTCGTACTCGCGAAGTGCCACACGCAGGGCGTTCTGATCCGGAGCAGAGCGGCATTCCTGCACCTTGGCAGCCAACGAACGCAGCCTACCGCCGATGTTGTTTGCCAGAACTCCGAGCTTCTGCTCGGCTTCCTCCGGGGTGGATTGCGCCGTGATGAGTGCATCCAACAGATCGTACAGGTACGGCGATAGATACTTGTAGGTGAGATGAGTATGTTCGGCCAGAATGTCCGCCGCAGTGTCGTACATTTCATGCTTGCAGCAGAGTAGAAGCAAATTGGCGAAGGTTTCCGGTGGACAAGTTGGTGGTCCTAGCTCCAGGAGAAACGCCAACCGACGAAGGCCTGCCCCTCCGCCAATTGGGTCAGTCAGGGCCATGTTGTGGAGCGTCACGGGATCCAGTTCCGGTTCCAAACGAGGTGGTAAGTCGGTCAAGGCCTCTCGGGAACCCTCCACTGAAAATTAGGAAATGTGGGTGAGTGATACGTTTGGACGAATGTGCAGCAGAGCGTGTATTACCGTTGCCCTCCTGGTACTCGATGGCGGCCTTCAGATTGAAGGCCTGAGCCAGACCCGAGGCGGCCAGCGCGGGTGGATTACCGACACTGCGGGCGCCACCTTCTGTTTCAGCCTGGGCTCCCACGCCCAGCTCCGGGTGATTGCGAATGCCACGCTCGACGATTTCCGCGATGTAGTTCAAGGCCTGCGAATTCTCCTTCTTTCGATAGTGACACAGCGCCGCATTGTAGGCAATGTGCGGATTGAATCCGCCCGCTTGCAAGGCCGAAACGTACCGCTGCAGGGCGTCCTCAAACATGTTTGCTTGGTAGAGTAGGCAACCTTCGTCGTTCTTCACTGTTGCCTCCTGGTTGGTGGTACCTTGGCGCTGCAGAAGCAACGATTGTGCGGTAGAGTAGTCCTCATTTCCATAGGCGATGGCCGATTGCAGCTGAAGGACCTTGTCCTTCAACTGCGGGGCATCCAGCGTGGTGGAGATCTTATGGGCCTCCTCGAACAGACCGGCTTGGAACAGGGACTGGGCGTAGTACAGTTTGTACTCGGGCACGTCGGGGACCAGGTTTACGAGATGCTCGTAGCAGTTGGATGCCTCGATGAAGTCCTGCGTTTGGTAGTAGCAATGGCCCAGGAGCGAGAGTCCGGCTCGTGTGGTGGAAACTTCCGGGATGCCATTGAGAACGTTGATGGCCTCCTGGAAACGTTCCTCTTTGATCTGCGAGAAACATTTTTACAAATCATATTCGATATCTATGGGAAATTACTGCTCTTATATTACCATAGTGTAAATGGACTTTGTATATTCTCCATCACGAATCAGCATATTTTGCGAAAACATTTTTACCACGAGTAAAACCAGCTTTGATTTGCTGGGACAGGACGTGAAATGCAAATTATCGATCAAACGGCCCTATGTGTGGTGGCTCAGTGATCGTCATGGCGACATGCTGGTTCGCGCGTTCAACAGGTTGCAAGGAATTGACGAGCTTACCCTAGCAGCATGTTGCCCAAAGTGGTCGCACGTGGATCTCTCGCTGTTGGTGCGAGAGATGCATGGAGAGATGAGAATTCGTAATGCACTCTAGAAAATTTCTAGACAAGGTGTATTAAATTAAATTTATTTTGTAACAACCAGCATTATTTAAAAGATGGTTTGAAAGTTACAAAAAAAACGAACATAACTAATTGTGGCCCACAATTTGTGAGTAATAACAAGGATTATAAAAACATATCGGGATTGTAGCTTTACTGGATGTTGATCCAACTTGGATGTCTTGGATGTGTTAACATTTTTGGTTGGAAACGCTTAGCGTGAGTAAAAGCAGATTGGACCACGTTCACAAATTTTGAGTGATTTTTTGTCTTCTGTTTGATCAACAAAACAATAAGTTTTGTTTTGATTTTTAGTTAGTCGTGTGCTAGTGAAAGATCCCATCTCCAGGTAGAGTCCGCAATGCTGCGTAAAAAGCTTAAACTAACCGATCCGTCGGATCAGGATGCAGGAGACAACACCGCTCATCCACCAGAATTCTCACTAAGCACCTTCATAAACGAGCCGAAAGTCAAGCTGCCATCAACTTTCTCACCGGTGCCACCCACACTCACCTCGCCTCATTTTGCCATCAACACCGCCACCGCCGCCGCCCATCCCTATCATCTCATCTCACCCACGGATGTCCAACCCATCGTCAATGTAGTCCAGCCCCAAGAATCCGTTCCACTTTGGAGCCGCGTGTACCAACTGGAGCAAGAACTCTGCCAAGCCTTACTCCAAATCCCGCTGCCATCCGACGTGGCGGCCACCTACAATCCTATCGAGTACGCGGCCGAACTGCACCTGGCGTACATGCAGCGCTTCCTAACCGGGCACAAGCCGGTGCTGTTCCTCGGCATGAACCCGGGACCGTGGGGAATGTGCCAAACTGGGGTGTGCTCATCGATAGTAAAAAGAACAGATTTTAAAAATTGACACTCCTTTGTCTTGTTGCAGGTACCATTCGGTTATGTACCGGCCGTTCGTGACTGGATGCAACTGCGAGGCGAAGTGCTGAAACCGATCGGGGAATTGGCCGTTCGTCCGGTGGACGGATTACAGTGTACCCGTGGCGAGCAGAGCGGTCAACGCTGGTGGGGATTGTATCAGGAACTGTGCGGAACGCCGGAGAATTTCTTCCGGAATTGCTTTGTGTTCAACATTTGTCCGCTGGCATTTTTCCATTCTAGTGGAAGGAACATTACACCGGCGGAGTTTAAGGTAAGTTTCCATCAGGACTAGAACTGGCGATTATATTTTGGCCGATTCTATAACATTCCCCAGAAAACCAATCCTCAGAATTCCATTCCCCAGAAAATCATTGCCATTTCCCAGAATGCACCATTCTAGTAGCATTGGGCAAGTTTGGCTGAGACATCGATTTTTGTGAATCGATTCGAGTCGGACCAGGGGGAATTTCTGGATGAACCCAAGGGGGAATTCCTAAAGAAATTCCTGGAAGAATTCCTGCAGGAATATCTGAAACAATCTCTGGAGAAATTCCAGGAGAATTTCCTGGAGAAATTCTTGGATGAATGCCTGGAGCACATTCTGGAAGAAATCTTGAAGGAATTCCTGGATGAACTCCTGGGGGATTCCCCAGAGGAAATCTGGGAGGAATTCCTGGAGAAGAAACATCTTGAGGAATTCCTGTAGGAATCCTTAGAGAAATTTCTGGAGAAATTCTTGGAAGAACTCCCGGAGGACTTTTTGGAAAAATCGCTGGAGCAATTTGTGGAGGAAGCTCAGGAAAAATGCAAAGAGGATCATCTGGTGTAATCCCAGGGGGAACTGGAGGTGGAGGAATTAGGTGGTGGAGAAATCCCTAGAGCAATTATTGAAGAAATCCTTGAATGAATCTCTAGAGGAATTTTGTGAAGAAAATCCTCCAGAAATTCCCCGGGAACTATTTCTTGAGGAATTATTGG